>NW_026006479.1:135413-151443 GCF_001458135.2 Marmota marmota marmota
TTAGGTTTAGAGTTAGTGTTAGGGTTACTGTTAGGGTTAGGGTTAGTGTTAGGTTTAGGGTTATGGTTATGGTTAGAATTAGTGATAGAGTTAGGGTTGTGGTTAGTGTTAGTTTTAGGGTTAGGGTTAGAGTTAGCATTATGGTAAGTTTTAGGTTTAGGTGTAGGGATCGTGTTAGGGTTAGGTTTAGGATTAGGATTAGTATTAGGGGAGGGTTATGCTTATGTTTAGGGTTGGGGTTAGGATTAGGGTTAGGTTTTGTGTTAGGGTTAGGTTGAGGTTAGGTTTAGGTTTACAGTTAAAATTATGGTTAGTGTTAGGGATACGGTTAGTTTTAGTTTTAAGGTTAGGGTTAAGATTAGTGTTTGTGTTAGGGATTTTGTTAGTATTAATATTAGATTTATGGTTAGGGTTCGGGTTATGTTTAGTTTATGGTTAGTATTAGGGTTTGTGTCATGGTTGTGGTTAGTGTTAGGGTTGGGATTACTCATAGGATTAGCTTTAGGTTTAGGGTTAGGTTTAGTGGTAGGTTTAAGGTTATGGTTATGTTTAGTGTTTGTGTTGGATTTTGGGTTAGGTTTAAGGTTAGTGTTAGGGTCAGCTTAGGGTTAGCATAGGGTTACATTTAGAATTAGTGTTAGGTTTAGCCCTAGTGTTTGGGTTTGCATTAGGGATAAAGTTTGTGTTAGGGTTAGTGTTAGGGTTAGGTTTAGGGTTATGGTTATGGTTAGGGTTAGTGTTAGGTTTAGGGTTAGGGTTATGTTTAAGGTTAGGTTTAGGGTTAGTGTTACGGTTGGGTTAGTGTTAGGGTTAGTGTTTGGGTTGGGTTAGTATTAGGGTTAGTGTTAGGGTTAGCATAAGGATTAGGTTAAGTGTTAGTGTTATGTTTAGCCTTAGTGTTTGGGTTAGCATTAGGGTTAAATTTGTGTTAGGGTTAGTGTTATGGTTATGGTTATGGTTATGGTTAGGTTTAGTGTTAGTGTTAGGTTTAGTGTTATGTTTAGGGTTAGTGTTAGGGTTAGGGATAGGTTTAATTTTAGTGTTAGTGTTAAGGTTAATTTTAGTGTTAGCATTAGGGTTAATTTTAGGGTTCGTGGTAGGCTTAGCATTTGGGTTAGGTTTAGTGTTACTTTTAGGTTTATTGTTAGGATTAGGGTTAGTGTCAGTGTTAGGTTTATTGTTAGGGTTAGGTTTAGTGTTAGTATTAGGGCTCAAGTAAGCATTAGGGATAAGGTTAAACTTAGAGTAATGATATTTTTAGGGTTACGGTTCAGGTTAGGTTTAGGGTAATTAATAGGTTAGGTTTAATGTCAGTGCTAGGGTCAGGCTGAGGATTAGCATTATGGTTTGGGTTAGGTTTGGGTAATGGATAGGGTTAGAGCTAGGGTTAGGGCTAGGTTTATGGTTAGAGTCAGGGCTATGGGTAAGGTTAGTTTTAGGTTTAGTGCAAGGATTAATGTTAGGGTTATGTTTAGGGTAATGTTTAGGACTAGGTTTAGGGTTCGAGTTAGGTTTAAAGCTAGGTTTGGGTCTTGGATTAGGGCTGTGTTTTGTATTACATTAGGGCTCTTCTTAGGAATATGGCTATTGTAAGAACTAAGGTTACAATTAGGGCTAGTTGTAGGGTTACATTTAAGACTGAGTCTAGTTTTAGGATTAGGTTTAGGTTTAGGATTTTGTTTTTAACTAGGGTTAGTGTTAGGGTCTCTGTCAGGGTCACGGTTCGTTTTATGGTTAGCGATAGGACTCAAATTAGGGGTAGGCTTAGGTATAGATGTAGGGTTAGGATTTGGTTTAGGTTAAGTTTTAGTGTTAGTCCTATGGCTCGTTTTTTTTTTTTTTTTGACTAAAGCTATGGTTAAGGGTAGTTTCTCACTAGCATTAGTGTTATTGGTACTGATAGGGTGAGTTTAGGCTTAGGTGTAGATTTAGAGGTTTGGTTAATTCTAGGGTTAGGGCTATGGCTAGTGTTAGAGCTAAGATAAGTGCTAACCAAAGCCATAATCCTAACTCTACCCTAACCATAGCCCTGACTTTAACTCTAACCCTCACCCTAGCCCTAACCCTAGCTCAAACCCTAACACTTCTGATAAACCTAACACTAACACTAACCCTAGGCCTATCTCTAAACCTAGCCAAAATCCTAACATTAACACAAGCCCTAACACTAGCATTAACACTATACTTTACTCTAAACATAAACCTAAACCACATGCTAACTCTAGGCCTAACCCTAATCTTATCACTAACACTAACCCTATGTATTACTCTAAACATAACCTGAACCCTAAATCTAACAGTATCCATTACTTTAACCCTAACCCTAATGCTAATTTGAGCCCTAACCCTAAGCCTTTTCCTACACCAAACCCTAAACTGGACTCTGACCATAATAATACACCAAGCTCTAAATCTGTCCTTTACCTAAACCTAACTTTCCACTAGACCTAGCCATAAAACTAAAGTTAACACTATTCCTAACCATAATCCTAGACCTGACATTATCCCTAGCTCTAATCCTAGCTCTAACCCTAACACAAACCCTAGCCCTCATCCTAGCCCTAAACCTAGCCTTAATATTAACCCTAACCCTAACCCTAGGATTAATCCTAATTCTAACCCTAACTCTACCTCTAAACCTAACTATAACACATCCCTTACTCTAAACTTAACCCTAAACCTGGCCTTAATTCTAGACGCAAGCTGAACACTAACTGTAGTTCTATTTCTTGCCCTGATTTAGCCCTATCCCTAAAACTAACCATAATCCTAGCCCTAAGACTAACTCTAACTCTCACCCTAGCCTTATCCCTACTTCTATCCCTATCATTTAACATAACCCTAAACCTAGCCCTAACCCTTGCCCTATTTTTAGACCTAGCCCTAACACTAGACCTAACCATAACTCCAAGTCTTAACCTAAGACTAAGCGTAACAGAAACAGTAGCCATAACCCTAATGCCAATCATATAACTAGCCATAACCCTAAACCTAGGACTAAAACAAAACTGACCAATACGGACTGAGGATGTGGCTCAAGCAGTAGTGCATTGGCCTGGCACGCATGGGGTGCTGGGTTCTATCTTCAGCAACAATAAAAATATAATTAAAAAAAAGATGTTTTGTCCATCAAAAACAAATATATATATATATATTCTTTCTCTCTCTCTTTCTCTCTCTCTCTTTCTCAAAAAAATGAGCAATAGTCCTAACCTTAAACCTTAACTTAAACCAAACCCTAACACTACACCTAGACCTAACCCTAGCCCCAATTCAAGTCCTAACCATACTTTAAACTAACCCTGACCCCGAATCATATCCTAACACTCACCCTAGCTCTAAACACCACCCTAAACTTAAACTGAACCATAACAGTAACTCTAGACATAATTGGAGTCATAATCCTAACCTTAAAACTAACCCTGACACTGACTCATATCCTAACAGTTACCCTATCTTTAAAGACTGCCCTCAACTTAAACTTAACCCTAACAGTAATCCTAGCCCTTGTTTGAGTCCTAACCCTAACCCTAAAACTAACACTGTCTCTGAATCATATCCTAATACTAACCCAGCTATAAATACCATGCTAACATTAAACCTATCCTTAACACTAGACCTATCCCTAACCCTAACCCTAATTGTAACCCTAGTTCTTAAATTATCCATTGCCATAACACTAGCCCAAACCTAACACAAAAAATGAGCCCTAATCTGAGCCCTAAACCTAGACTTAACCCTAAACCTAACCCTAACTCTAGCACTAACCCGATCTTTAAGCCTATCCCTTCCTAAAACAAAACCCTAACCCTAATGGTAATCCTAGACCTATTTCTAATCCTTAATCTAACCAAAGATTTAACCTTATTAATAGTCATAACCCTATGCTCACTCTAGCTCTAACCCTATTCCAAACCCTAATGTTAACCCTGACCATTATTTTGACCCTAACACTAACCCTAGGTCTAGACCTGGCCCTAACCCTAGACCAAACTGTAACACTAGACCTAGACCTAAAACAAATCCTAAATCTAGCCTTAACTCTAGCCCTAGTCCTAAACAAAAACCTATCCCTAGCCCTCAAAGTAACCCTTAATTGAGCCCAAACACTAACCCTACACCTAGACCTAAACCTAGTTCTAATTCTGGCTGTAACCCTAACTCTAACTGTAACCCAAACACTGACCCTGCCTTAAAGAGTAACCTAAATCTAAACCTGACCCTAACCAAAAATCTAAACTTTACACTAGACCTGACCATAATCCTAATCCTTAAACTAGCCCTAATTCTAACATTACCCACAGGCCTAACTCTAGGCCTAAACCTAACACAAAACCTAGAGCTAATCCTAGGCCTAAGCATAACACTAACCCTAACCCTAACCTAACACTTGATTAGTCCTAACCCTAGCTCAAATCCTAACCCTTATTCTAAACATAAACCTACACCTATACCTAAATATGCACCTAACACTAGCCCTAATCTTAAACTTAACCCTAGCCCTAAACCTAGCTCTAAACCTACCCATTACCCTAAAACTAATCCTAAACCTATTGATAACCCTAGGCCTAACCCTAAACCTAAACCTAGCCAGAAAACTAACATTAGACCTAACCCTAAATCTCACACTCGCCATAACTCCAGCTCAAACCCAAACCCTTACCATAAACCTTAAATAACATTAACCCTAACCCTAAACCTAAACCTCAATCTAACCCTAACCATAACCCTATGCCTACATATAACCATATCCATTACTCTAACCCTAACCCTACCCCTAATGATGATGCTAGCTCTAATTCAATCCTATCCCTAACCACACTCTCATGTTATCTCTAGACCTAACTCTAAACCTAACCCTCGCCCTAGCCCTAACCCTAGCTCAAAACCTAACCCTAATGCTAAACATAACCCTAACACTAACCCTAGTTCTAACCCTAATCTTATCCCTAACCATAATTCAAGACCTATTCTTGACCATAAATCTAGCCCTAAACTTAGCTCTAACCATTACCTTACCCTAATGCTAAACCTAGGCCTAACACAAACCCTATCACTAAACCTAACCCTATCAATTACCATAAAAGTAACCTGAACCCTAAACAAAACCTAACATTACCCTAACCCTGACCCTAATGCTTATTTGATCCCTAAACCTAAACCCTAACCTCAGCTAAACTGTAACCTGATCCTGACCCTAATAACTCCCATAGATCTAAATCGGACACATAACCCTAAACCTACTCCTTAAACTAGACCTAGCCATAAACCTAATCCTAAAACTGTCCTCTCATCAACTGTAACCCCACACCTGACATTAGCCCTAGCACTAATCCTAGCCCTAACCCTAAAAAAAAAATCCCCTATCCTAGCCCTAAACCTAGATTAATCCTAACCCTATCCCTAACCCTAGCTCTAACCCCAATAATAACCCTAGCCCTAATTTCATTCTATCTTTAAACCTAACCATAACCCTAGGCCTAAGAATAAATCTAACTCTCACACTAGCCGTATCACTAGTTCTAACCCTATTCCTTAACATAACCCTAACCCTAGCCCTAAACTTAGTCCTAACCCTTGCCCTATCCATAGCCCAAGCACTAACCTTAGATCATAATCTATCTCTAAACTTAACCCTGACCTGAATCCTAAGCCTAACCCTAACACTAGCCCTAAACCTAACACTAATACTAAAACTAGCCCTAATCCTAGCCCTAATCCTAGCCCTAGCCCTAAAACAAAACTGAGCCATAAGCTCTATCCCTAACCCTTAAACTAAACCAAACCTTAGCCATACACCTACACCTAAGCCTAACCATCATTTGAGTTTTAAGCAAAACCCTAAAACTAACCATTACACTGACTCTGACATTAACACTAATCCTAGCTCTAAACATCACCCCAATCCTAACATTAACCCTAAGAGTAAACCTAGCCCTAATCTTAACCCTAAAATTAGCCCTAATCATAACCCTTGTAGTTACATTATCCATAATCCTAAACCTAGCACTAACTTAACCCAAATTCTAGCCCTAATCCGAGCCCTAATCCGAGCTTTAACCCTAACCCTAATCCTAAATCTAGCCCTATCCCTAATCATAACCATATGCTTAGCCATAACCCTATACATTACCATAACAATAACCTTAACCCTAATGCTAATCCTAGGCCTAAATCTAACAATATCTCTAATCCTATCCCTATACATTTTCCTAAACCTAACATTAACCCTAATTCTAAGCCTATCATTACCCAAACCCTTACTCTAATGCTAATTCAATCCCTAACTTTAAGCCGTAACCTATTCCAAACCCTAATCTAGACTTTCACCTTAAAAATACCTTTAGCCCTAAACCTGACCCTAACCCTAAACATAAACCTTACACTAGACGGACCCATAATCCTAACCCTAAAAATATCTTTAAACATAATTCTAGACTTGAAATTATCCATACTCCTAATATTAGCCCTAACCCTAAAACAAACAATAACCCTCATTTTAGCCTAAACCTAGCCTTAATCATAACCCTAATCCTAACCCATATTCTAACCAACACCCTACCTCTAAAACTAGCATAACACCATCCCATACCCTAAACTAAATTATAAATCTAACTCTGATTCTATGTGTAAACTGAACACTAAACATAGACCCATTTCTAGCCCTAATTTAGACCTATTCCTAATCCCAAACCTAACCTTAGTCCTAAGACTAACAATAATTCTCACACTAGCCCTATCAATAGTTCTAATCCTAGCCCTTACCATAACCCTAACCCTAGCCCTAACCCTTATCCAATCCTTAGTCCTAGCCCTAACCCTAAGCCTAAGCCTCACACTAACACTAAACCTAATCCTAAAGCTAATCATAAAACCAGCTCTAACCCTGCAACTAGCAATAAAACAAAACCAAGGAATAGCCCTAACGCTAAACCTAATTTAAACCAAACCCTAACACTACACCTAGACCTAACCATTGCCTTAATTCAAGTCCTAACCCTAACCTTAAAAGTATACCTGACACTGACTCCTATGCTAAACTCATCCTAGCTTGAAACACCATCCTAAACTTAAACGAAAACCTAACAGTAGCCTTAGCCCTTATCTGAGTCCTAAACCTATCCCCGACCCTCACTCATATTCTAAAACTAACCAAAGCTCTAAATATCACCCTAAACTTAAACTTAACTCTAACACTAAAACTACCCATAACCCTAAACCTAATCCTAAAAATAACACTAATTGTAACCCTAGTTCTTATATTAGTGATTGCCCTAACCCTAGTCCTAACCCTAACACAAAACTAGCCCTAATCCAAACCCTAAATCTAACTTTAACCCTAATTCTACTCTAACTATACCCCTAACCCTATCTCTAGCTCAATCCCTTACCCTAAGTGAAACCCTAACCCTACTGGTAAACGTAGACCTATCCCTAATCCTTAGGCTAACCAAAACCCGAACCCTATTAATAGTCCTGACCCTAGCCCTCATTCTAGAACTAATACTATCCCAAACCCTTATGCTAACCCTGACCATTATTCTGACCCTAACAAAAACCCTAGGTCTAAAACTGACCCTCAACTTAGAGAAAACCCTTACACTGGCCATAGTTCTAACTTATACATAAACCTAACCCTAACTTTAGCCCTAAGACTAACTCTAACTCTGACACTATCCCTATCCCTGGTTCTAAGCCTATCCATTACAATAACCCTAACCCTAGTCCTAACCCTTGCCATATCTTTAGTCCTAGCCCTAACCCAAGATCTAACCCTAATTTGAAATCTAACCCTAACCCTAAGCCTAAGCCTAACACTAAAACTATCCCTAACCCTAATGCTAATTGTAAAACTAGCCCTAACCCTAACCCTAGCAGTAAAACAAATTGAGAAATAGCCCTAACCATAAACCTTAACTTAAACCAAACCCTAAAACTAAACCTAGACCTAACCATAGCCTTAATTCGAGTCCTAACCCTAACCTTAAATCTAACCCTGATCCTGACTCATATCCTAACACTCACCCCAGCTGTAAACACCCTCCTAACCTTAAACTGAAACCTAAAATTAAACCTATTCCTAATTCGAGTCATAACCCTAACCCTGACCTTGACTCATATCCTAACACTAACCCTAGCTCTAAATATCATCCTAACCTTAAACCTAATCCTAACACTAGACCTACCCCTAACCCAAAGCCTAAAACTAACCCTCATTGTAACCCTAGTTTTTACATTAGCCATTGCCCTAACATTAGCCCTAACCCTAACACAAAAACTAGCCATAATCTGAGCCCTAAACCTATATTTAATCCTAACCCTAACTCTAGCCCTAACCTAGCTCTCAGGTTATCTCTTACCCTATACATAACTCTAAACCTAATGGTAGCCCTAGACCTATGCTAAGGATTAATCCTAAACCTAAGGATTACTTAGGCTAACTGAAATCCTAACCTTATTAATAGTCCTGACCCTAGCCCTCATTCTAGCTCTAATCTTATCCCAAACCCAAATGATGACCCTGATCCTTATCTTGACCCTAACACAAACCCTAGTTCTATACCTGAACCTAACACTAGACTAAAACCTAATACTAGCCCTAGACCCAAACCTAATCCTAAATCTAGCCTTAACTGTCACCCTAGACCTAAACAAAAACCTATTCCTAGGCCTAGCAATAACCCTTATCCTAACACAAACACTAACCCTACCCCAAGACCTAAACCTACTCCTAATTCTGGCTGTAACCCTAACTTGAACTCTAACCCAAACATTGACTCCACCTTTAACAGTAAACCTACTTCTAAACCTGACCCTAACTGAAAATCTACACCTAACGTTAGACCTTGGCATAACCCTAACCCTAAAATTAGCCTTAATCATAACCTGGCTTTTACATTACCCAGAGCTTTAACCCTAGGCCGAAACCTAACACAAAACCTAGAGCTAATCCTAGGTGTTAATCTAGCCCTTAGCATAACCCTAAACCTAACCCTAGCCCTAACTCAAACTTAACCCTCACCTTAAACCTAACCCTAGCTCAAAACGTAATCCTTACTATAAACATAAACCTAGAACTATCCCTGAATCTAACCCTAAAACTAGTCCTAATCCTAATCTTAAACCTAGCCCTAACCCTAGCTCTAAACCTCACCATTACTCTAACCCTAACCCTAACCCTAATTATATCCCTATCCTTAACCCTAACCATAATCCTAACCCTAAACAGAAAACTAACCCTAAACTAATACTCACTATAGCCTTAAGCATAGGTCAAACCCTAACCCTTACCATAAACCTAAACATAACTGTAGACCTAACCCTAACCCTAAACTTAAATTTAACCCTGTTCCTTATCCTAAACCTACATCTAACCATATTTATTACCCTAATCCTAACCCTAAACTTAATTATATCCATTCCCCTGACCTAACCCTAACTCTATACTTACCATAATCCTATCCCTAAACATAAACCTGAACCTAACCCTTGTTCTAACACTAATCATAGCTCAGAACCTAACTGTTACATTAAACATAACACTAAACCTAACCCTAGGTCTAACCCATAACCTAACACTAACTCAAAACCTAATCCTAACCATAAGTCTAGCTATAAACTTAGCTCTAACTCTATCCATTACCCTAATCATAATCCGTACCCTAATGCTAATTCTAGGCCTAACACTATCTCAAGACCTAATCCTAACCATAACTCTAGCCCTAACCTTAACTCTAACTGTGTCCATTAACCTAAACATAACTCTTTCCCTAATGCTAACCCTAGGCCTAACCCTTAACCTAACACTAACCCAAAACCTATCAATTACCTTAAACTTAACCTGAACCCCAAATCTAAGCCTATCATTACCCTAACGGTAACCCTAATGCTAATTTGAGCCCTAATGCCAAACTCAAACCTAAAAGAAACCCTTACCAAGACCCTGACCCTAATAATTCCTCTAGCTCTAACCTGTCCCTTACCCTAAACCTAATCCTTACATTAGACTTAGCCAAAACCTAACCCTAAAACTATCCATAACCATAACCCTAGACCTGACATTAGACCTAGATATAATCCTAGCCCTAACCCGAACACAACCCTAGACCATATTAGCACTTAACATAGCTTTAATCCTAACCCTAACCTTAAACCTAGTCCTAACTTAAA
Source organism: Marmota marmota marmota (assembly GCF_001458135.2). Classification (NCBI taxonomy): domain Eukaryota; kingdom Metazoa; phylum Chordata; class Mammalia; order Rodentia; family Sciuridae; genus Marmota; species Marmota marmota. The sequence continues at coordinate 145,584 of NW_026006479.1, forward strand.
ACCAACCCTATCCCTAATCTTAGACCTCACTTAGCCCTATCCCTAGCCCTAACCCTAACCCTAACCTTAGCCCTAAAACTAAGTCTAACTCTCTCCCTAGCCCTAAAACTAGTTCTAATCCTATCCCTTACAAGAACTCTAAACCTAGCCCTAACCATAGGCCTAAGCCTAGCCATTTCCTTAGCCCTAGCCCTATCCCGAGATCTAAACTTATCTCCAAATCTAACCCTAATGCAAAGCCTAAGCCTAAACCTAACATTAACCCTAACCCTAACCCTAACGCTACTCCTAAAACTAGCCCTAATCTCTAGCCCTAGCACTAATACAAAACCGAGACATAGCCCTAACCCTAACCCTTAACCTAAACCAAACCCTAAACCTACACCTAGTCCTAACCCTAGCCCTAATTCTAGTATTAAACAGAAAACTAAATCTAACCCTAAGACTGATTCTGATGCTAACACTAACCCTAGCTTTAAACATCACCCAAAACATAATGCTAGACCTAGCCCTAACCCTAACCCTAACCCTAAAACTAGCCCTAATTTTAACCCTAGTACTTACATTACCCATAACCCTAACCCTAGCCCTAACTTAACCCAAAACCTAACCTAATCTGAGCACTAAACCAAGGTTTAACACTAACCCTAAATGTAACCCTAAACCTAGCACTAAGAATAGCAATAACCTTAGCTCTAAACCTAGCTCTAACCGTATCCATTACCCTAACCATAATTCTAAACCTAACAATAACTCCAGGCCTAAACCTTACCATATCCATAATCCTAACCCTATCCATTACCCTGAACTTAACTTGAAACATAAACCTGACTATATCGTTACCCTTATCCTAACCCCATTCTAATTTGAGACTTAAATTTAAACCTTAACCTATTCCAAACACTAATCATGACCCTGATCCAAATAATACCCTTAACTCTGAAATTGATCCTAACCGTAAACCTAACCCTTACTCTACATATAAACTAACCTTAAAACTATCTTTAACTTTAAAGCTGGACCTGAAATTAGCCCTAGCCCTAATCCTATCCCTAAACCTAGCCTTAAACCTAACCCGGACAATAACCTGAGGTTTAACCCTAATTCTAACCCTCGCCCTAGCCCTAAACCTAGCTATAACCCCATCCCTTACCCTAAACCTAACCATAACCTTAAACCTAACCATAATCTTAAACTTAACCATAACCCTTGCCCTAACCCTAGGCCTAACTCTAACTCTATTCCTAGCACTAACCCTAATTTAGTCCTATCCTAACCGTAAACCTAGCCTTAAGACTAACTCTAACTCTTGCCCTATCCCTATCCATAGTTCTATCCTTAGCCCTAGCCCTTCCCTGGATCTAAACCTAACTCTAAATTTAAACCTAACTCTAAATTTAACCATAACCACAATCCTAAACCAAACCCTAACACTAGCCCTAACAATAATGCAAATCCTAAAACTTGCCTTACCTCTAGCCCTAGTTTTAAAACAAAACCAAGCCATAACCCTAACCCTAACCCTTAACCTAAACCAAACCATAAACCTACACCTAGCCCTAACCCTAACTCTAAAAATAACCCTGAATCTGACACTGATCCTAACACTAATCCTAGCTCTAAACATCACCCTAACGTTAAATTAACCCAATCACAAGACCTATCCTTAAACCTAACCATAAAAATAGCCCTAATTCTAAACCTAGTTTGTACATTCGTCGTTTTCATAACCTTAGCCCTAACCCTAACACAAATACTACCCCTAATTCTAGTCCTAACCCTAGCTTAAACCCTAATCTTAACCCTAACACTAGCCCTAACCCTAACCCTAGCACGAGCCCTAATGCTAGTGTAACCCTATCCTTACCCTAAGCCAAACCGTAAACCAAATGCTAACCCTAGTCCTAAACTTAATCCTTAGCCTAACTTAAACACTAACAGTATTACTAGTCCTAAACCTAGCCCTCATTTTAATTCTAACCCTAACCCTGACCCTTATTCTGATCCTAACAGTAACCCTAGGTCTGAACCTGACCCTAACTCTAAACCAAACCCTAACACTAGCCGTACTGGTAAGCCTATACCTATACCTAAACGTTTGACTAGTTCTAGACCAAAACTAATCCTAAATATAGCTATAATTCTAGAGCTAGACCTAAACAAAATCTTAGATTTAGCCCTAATAATAACCCTTATCCTAAACTAAACACTTTTTCTACTCTGAGACTTAACACTAGTTAGGTATAAATTTTGGCTCTAAACCAAACTCTAATCCTATCCAGAACACTGACCCTGACCCTAACATTAACCTATCTCTAATCCTGACCCTAACCCAAAACCTAGTCCTAACACTAGACCTAGCCATAACCATTACCCTAATACTAGCCCTAAATATAACCCTAGCACTAACCCTATTTTAACCCTAATATTAACCCTAACAGTAGCCCTAATACTAACCATAGTCCTATCCCTAGCCCTAAACCTAACACAAAACCTAGCCATAATCCTAGGCCTAAACATAGACCTAAGTATAACCCTAACCCAACTCTAGCCCTAAACATTATCCCTAACACTAACCCTTGCCTTAGACCTAACCCTAGCTCAAAGCCAAACCCTTACCCTAAAATTACCCTAGCCTTATCCTAAACCATAAGCCTAACCATATCTCTTACCCTAACCTTAATCCTAGCTCAAACTATAGTTCTAAACTTGTCAATTACCCTAACTCTAACCCTAAACCTAATTGTAACTCTATTTCTTACACTAAACTTAACCCTAAACATAAATGTATCCCAACACCTAACCATAAACCTAAACCTCACCATAGCCCTAACCCTAGCTGAAACATTAAGCCTTACACTAAACCTAATGCTAAAACTAGCCCGAATTCTTACTCTAACCCTAACTCTAACCCTAAATCTAACATAATCCATTACACTTAACCTAACCCTAAATGTAATAAAATCTCTAGCCATAACCTGAACCCTAAACAAAACCTTAACCATAAACATAATCCTGGACCTAAATGTAAACTTAAACCTTGCTCTAGCCATTACCCTAGCTCAAACACTAACCCTTACCCTAACCTAGCCATAACACTAGCCTTAAACCTAATACTTACTGTAAACCAAACCTAGTCCTATCCTTAAACCTAGCTCTAATTTTAGACTTAATCCAAACCATAACCTATCCCTAACTCTAGCTCTAAATCTATCCATTATACTAAATATAACCCTAACCTAACGCTAACAGTAACCCTATTGCTAAACCTAACCCATCCATTACCCTAAACCTTAACTGAAACCTAAACCTAACCCTATCCATTACCATAATCCTGAGCCTAAACATAACACTAATTCAAGCCCTAAACCTAAACTTTGTCCTAAACCAAATGCTAACCCTGAGCATGGCCCTAATAATACCCCTAACTCTAAACCTGACTCTTACCCTAAACATAGCTCTGACACTAGACCTAGCCATAAGCTAACATTAAAACTACCCTTAATCATAACCCTAGACTTGACATTAGCCCTAGACCTAGTTCTAGCCCGGAACCTAACAGAAACCCTAGCCCTAAACCTAGCTTTAATCCTAACCTAAACAATAACCATATCCCTAATCCTAATTCTAACCCTCACCCAAGTCCTAAACCTCGCTATAATCCCACCCATTCCCCTAAACTTAATCCTAAACCTAATGCTAATCCTAAACCTAGCTCTACCCCTAGGCTGAACCCTAATACTAACCCTTGACCCAATCCTAGACATAATTTAGATTTAACCCTAACCCTAACCTTAAGCCTAGTCCTAAATCTAAATCTAACTCTTGTCCTAGCCGTTTCCCTAGTTCTAACCCTTTCCCTTACCATAACACTAACACTAGCCCTAACCCTAATGCTGGATCTAACCCTAACTCTAAATCTAACCCTAACCCTAAGCCTAAACCTCACCCTAACACTAGCCCTAACCTTAACACTAATTCAAAATCTAGCCCTAACCCTAGCCCTAGCCCCCCCAAATAAAAGAGCAATAGCTCTAACCCTAACCCTAACCCTAACCCATAGAGGTCATGATGAAGTGAAACCTTAAAACACAAACTGTTCCTGATAGTGAACATTGATCTGAGAAAGTCCAAGCTGGGAAACATGTTAATGCTAGGTAAAAGATGAATTCTGACCAGTATCAAAAAAATTTGAACAAAATTAACTCTAACCCAAACATTAGTTCTAACCCTAGCCCTAACCCTAATTCTGAAAGTAAACCTTTCCTGTTTATAGAGTTGATCATAAAAGTAAAATCTTGGGGTGCCTAGTAGGAAAAGGTAACATATCAATCCTGCCCAGTATCAAAAATTCTGACCAATAGTTGTGAAAGGAGTTTCAGTATATGCCTAATTCTTCTGTTTTCTCCTAAAGAGCTCTTGGATAAATTGTTTCTTTGTGCTTCAGCTTAAGGTACTTTCACAAGGAACAAACCAGAGCATGCCCACAGTGAACTGTTTGAGTGTGTGAAGTTTCATGCAGCTAGCACCAACCCTGTTTGATTTCCAGCTCCATTTCTGTTCACACCTATAGGCCATAATGTAGTAAAAACTAAAAATTCAAACTGTTCCTGACACTGAACCATTGAACCTTGAAGGCCCAATCTTGGGAAGCCTGCTAAGGTTGGTCAAAGATGAATACTCTACAGTATCAAAGTAATCTGAGCAAAAAAAAATCGAACCTCTTTCAGTACATGTGTATTTTGCTTGCTCCTAAAGCATTGAGAGATAAAGCTGTTTCTTTCTACTTCAGCTTAGAGATACTTCACAGGAAACAGACCAGAGAATGCTCACTGGGAACTGATTGAGTGTGTGGAGTTTCAAGCAGCTAGCACAAACCTTGTTTCATTTCTAGCTACATACCCATTCACCCTTATAAGGCAAAAAGAAGAGAAACATGAAATTTGAAACTGTTCCTGAGAGAAAACCCTTTTATGTAGGAGACCAAAAATTTGGATTATAGTAAAAATAGGACAAAGGTGAATCCTTCCCAATATCCTAGAAATTAAAAAAAAACAAAACAAAAACAAACAAACAAACAAAAAAACCAAAAACAAACAAACAAACAAACAAAAACTAACTCTAACCCTAACACCAGGTCTAAAACGAGTCCTAACACTAAGTCTAACCCTAAACCTAATCTGTTTAGAGAATCTTTGATCATAGAAGTTTTGAAATTGGGGAGTCTAGTGGGGCAAGCTTACAGATGAATCATGGGCAGTTTCAAAGAAATCTGACAAAATAATTAAGGAAGCTATTTCAGTACATACATATTTCCCTGTTTTCACCTAAAGTGTTCTCAGATAAATTTGTATTGCATGCTTCAGCTTATTTCAAATTTCACAAGGAACAAACCAGAGCATGTCCACAGAGAACTGATTGAGTGTGCGAAGTTTAAAGCAGTTAGCACGAACCTTGTTTGATTTACAGCTCCATGTCCATTTACCCATGTAGGTCAAAATGTAGTGAATCCATAAAATACAAATTGTTCCTGTCAGCAAAGAATTGAACAGAGAAGGTTAAAACCTGGGGAACATAGTAAGGCTAGGTAAAATACATATCCTGCCCAATATCAAAAAAAAAATTGAACAAGACAATCTCTAACCCTGACACTATACCTAACTCTAACCTAACATGTTTAGAGAACATTTGAGCATAGAAGACTCAAAGTTGAGGAGCCTAGTAGGGAAAGCTAACAGATGAATCCTGCTCAGAATAAAAGAAATCTTACCAAATGATTGGTGGAGGTAGTTCAGTACATGAATATTTTCCTGTTGTCTCCTAAAATGCTCTCACATAGTGTTTTTTTTTTTTTTTTTTT
>NW_026006479.1:155298-187907 GCF_001458135.2 Marmota marmota marmota
TTAACAGATGAATCTTGTTCAGTATCAAATACATTTAAAGAATAATTAGAGGAGGCTATTTCTGTACATTCATATTTCCCTATTTTTTTCTTAAAGTGCTCATGGATAAATTGTTTTTCATGCTTCAGTTAAGGTACTTTCACAAGGAACAACCAGAGAATGCCCACAGAGAGTTGATTAAGTGTGTGAAGTTTCAAGCATCTAGTACTAATTCTGTTTGATTTCCAGCTCCATTTTCATTCACGTCTATAGGCCATAATAAAATGAAACCTAAAAATTCAAACTGTTCCTGACAGTGAACTGGCAAACCTTGAAAACCTGAACTTGGAGATCCTACTAAGATTAGGAAAAGGATGAATCATGTACAATATCAAAGTAATCCATGCAAAAATAAATTGAAGCTTGATCCTAAAGTGCTCACAGATAAACCTGTTTCTTTCTTATTCAGCTTTGGGCTACTACCACAAGAAACAAATGAGAAAATGTGCACTGAGAACTGACTGAGTGTGTGAAGTTTCAAGCAGCTAGTACAAACCCTGTTTGAGTCCAGCTCCATTTCCATTCACCCCTATACAGAAAAAATGAAGTGAAACATGAAAATTAAAACTGCTCTTGATAGCAAACCCTTTTTCTAGGAGCCCCAAACTTGGGGAGCATACTAAGAATAGGTAAAAGGTGAATTCTGCCCAGTATCCAGAGGTTGAATAAAACTAACTCTAATCCTAACACTAGTTCTAACCCTAACTCTAACCATAACACTAAGCCTAACCTTTTAAGAGAACCTTTGATCATAAAATATTTAAACTTATGGATACTAGTGGGGAAAGCTTACATATGAATCCTGCACAGTATCAATAAAAATCTGACGAAATAATTGGGGGAGGTATTTCATTGCATGCATATTGCCCTGTTTTCACCTAAAGTGCTCTTGGATAAACTTGTTTTCATGCTTCAGCTTACCGCTACTTTTAAAGGAAGAAACCAGAGAGTGCCCACAGACAACTGATTGAGTATTTGAAGTTTCAACCAGCTAGCACAAACACTCTGATTTCCAGCTTCATTTGCATTTACCCATATAGGTCAAAATAAAGTGAGGCATTAAAAACAAACTATTCCTAACAGCGAACTTTGAAATGAGAACGCCCCAAACTGGGGCACATAGTAAGGCTAGGTAAAAGATAAATCTTCCCAGCATCAAAGAAATTTTAACAAAACAAACTGTAACCCTAACACTAGTTCTAAAGCTAACCTAACCCTAACTCTAACATTAACCGTTACCTGTTTAGAGAACCATTGATCCTATAAGTGTCAACCTTGGGGAGCCTAGTGTAGCAAGCTAAAAGATGAATACTGTGTAGTATCACAGAAATCTTATCAAATTTTTGGGAGACTTATTTCAGTACATACATGTTTCTCTGTTTTCTTCTTAAGGGTTCTCAGATACAGTTTCTTTTGCATGCTTCGTCTTTGGCCTACCTTCAAAAGAAAGAAACCCGAGAGTGCCCACTGAGAACTGATTGTGTGAAGTTTCAAGCACCTCCTGCCAACCTTGTTTGATTTCCAGCTCAATTTTCATTGAAATCAATAAGCCATAATGAAGGGAAACCTTAAAATACAAACTGTTCCTCACAGCAAACCATTGAACTGAAAAGGCCCAAACCTGTGGAGCATAGTAAGAAAAAGTAAAATATTAATCCTGCCCAGTATCATAGAAGTTTGAAGAAAACTAGGGACTCAAGTGTGCTCTCGGCAGGGATCGAAGGCTCAGGTGTGCAGTTTCTCTGGGCGCAGACAGCAGTGTCAGCCACACAGGTGCTCTCTGCACAGATGGAAGGCAGCACAGAATACAGAGGCTTTGCTTGCATGTCACCAGACTGAGCTCTGGACACAGCACAAGGTCACTCCAGAACCACCCACCTCACCAAATATCATACATGGGTAATTGATGGAATCCATGTTGCAAAACCTTACTCGCCATCTATCAGTGGGCGTGGCTACCAGCTTGGTTCTTCAGCTTATCAGGTAACCTGTTTCCAACTCCTCTGCCTCCACCTGTGATAACTCAAGATTTTTCTCACAAGTTTTTCGGGGGTGTAGCTATCAATGCGGAACAGCAACTCTACAGGAACCTGGTTTCCAATTCAGAGACTAAGAGTAGGGAGGCTCCAGGTAGAAACTCAAGCCCTCTCACCCTGGCTACCTCCATCACCCTGAAAACAGAGACTCAAGGAAGGAATAGACAACTCCAGATAATTCAAGAAAAGAAAACAGAGTTTGGAGTGACAGTTTTTTTTTTCTTTCTTACTTTTCTTTTCTTGCTCTTCTCACCCATTCTCCTCTACCAATCCCCCTCTGGTCCTCACAACCTCAACATATGTGAAACCAAGAATTTCCTTGAAATTAAACTTTAAGAACTGAATCACTAGAATTGTATAATATAGAGGGATTGCATAGGCCCCACCTCACCACCTCTTTATTTGCTCTTATTATCTTTCTCCCTCTCTTTATTTCTTTCCTTGTTATTTTTTCTTTCTCACTCTATCTCACTTTTAGCCTCCTAAATTTTAATATTTATACATAGGGTAATTTTATGAATACAGATAAGGAGTTTGAATTTATACCTTCTTCCATAAATCCCCCCTGTCTATTCATTAGAGTTCTCCTCCAAGGTTGCTAAGTTAGATTAATTCATATACCCTCATTCCTTTCGCCCTTAACATAGCATCCTACCCCTAACCCTCAGTTCTCTATACACCACTAGAAATGCTCTGCCTTTTATGAAACTAATTACTATATTCTAAATAATAATTGAAGCCAACATGTGTAGACACAGAGTCTAAATATAAATGTTTTTATAATGGTTAGTCTTAGGCTTCTGGTTAGCGTTAGATTTAGAGTTAGGTTTTGATCTATGGTTAGGGCTGGTGCTAAGGGTAGGGCAAGGGTTAGGACTAAGGCTTGGGTTAGGTTTAGGATTATGGTAAGGGATAGGGTTGGAACTAATGATATGGCTAGTATGAGAGTTAGAGTTAGTCTTAGGGCTAGGGTTACGGTTAGGGTTAGGGTTTGGTTTAGGGATAGGGCTAAATTAGGTCTAGTATTAGTGTTAGGTTTAGGCCTTGGGTTAGAGTTGGAGTTAGGATTATATTTAGGGTAAGGTATTGGGTTATACCTAGGTTGAGGTTTAGGGCAAGGTTTAGTATTAGGGTTAGGGCTAGGGTTAAGTTTAGGGTTATGATTAAACCTAGGTTTAGGGCTAAGATGAGGGCTAATATTTGTGTTAAGGTAAGGGCTAGTATTAGGGCTAGGGCTAATGTCAGGTCTGGGGTTACAGTTAGGGATAGATTTAGTGTTATGTTTATGGTTTGGTCCAGTGTAGGGGTTAGGTTTATACTAAAAGTCAGTTTTAAAGCTAGGGTTATTATTAGGGTCAGGATCAAGGTGAGGGTTTGGGTTAGGTTAGGGTTTAGGTTTAGTGCTTTAATTATCATTAGGGTTTCAGGTTAAGTTAATGAAAGTGCTAGGTTTAGGGTATAGGTGTGGTTTGGTGTAATGGATAGGGTTAGGGTTAGGCCTAGGGTTAGCATAAGGGTTATCATTAGGTTAATGGATAGGGTTAAACCAAAGATTAGGGTTAGGGTTATGTATAGGATTAGGGCTTTTGATTGTGGTTGGGTTAGGGTTTACGTGTGGTTTAGTGTAATGGATAGGGTTAGGGTTAGGCCTAGGGTTAGCATAATGGGTTATCATTAGAATAATGGATAGGGTTAGACATAAGATTAGGGGTAGGTTTATGTATAAAATTAGGGATTTGGGGGGTTAGGGTTAGATTTCCGTTTAGGGTTAAAGCTAGGTTTAGTGGCTGGGGATGTGGCTCAAGATATATTTTTCTCGCCTGGCATGTGCAGGGCGCTGGGTTCGAACCTCACCACCACATACATCTAAAATAAATATGTTTTGTTCACCAAAACTAAAAAAAAATGAATATTACAAAAACTAGGTTTAGGATTCGGATTAAGGCTAGGTTTTGGGTTATGTTAAGGCTTGGTTTAAGGCTATGGCTAATGTACAAAGTAGTGTTATGTTTACAGCTAGTGATAGGGTCAGGGATAGGGCTATATCTAGTGTTAGGGTTAAATTTATGATTACGATGATGTTTAGAGATAGGTTTAATGTTAGGTTCAGAGTCAGAGTCTAGACTAGTTTTCAGGTTACGGTTAGGACTAGAATTCGAGATAGGATTAGGACTAGGTGTACTGTTAGGGTTATGATTTGGTTTTGTTTTAAGGCTAGGGGTAGAGTTAGGGAAAGTTTTAGGATTGGGGCTAGTGTTAGTGTTAGGTTTAGGTTTAGGGTTAGAGTTAGAGATAGGTTTAGATCTAGTCTTTGAGCTAGGGGTAACGAAAGGGCTAGGATTTGGGCTAAGTTTAGGGCTAGGTATAGGGTGATGGTAAGGGATAGGGTTAGAACTAGGTATAAGGCTAGGTCGAGAGTTTGATTTAGTCTTAGTGCTAGGGTTAGGGTTGGGTTAGGGACCGGGCTAAATTAGGGCTGGGATTAGGACTAAGGTTTGTGTTAGGGTTAGGCCTAGGTTTAGGGCTAGGGTTAGTGTTAAGGCTACGGTTAGGGTTATGTTTAGGGTAAGGGATGTCATTATAGCTACTTGTAGGACTAGGATGAGGATTAGATTTAGGGTTACGGTTAGGGATAAGTTTATGATTAAGGTGATGTTTATGGCTAGAATGTAGGATAAGGTTTGTGTTAGAATTAGGACTAGGATTAGAGCTAGGGCTAATGTCAGGTCTAGGGTTACAGTTAGGGAGGGGTTTACTGTTAGTTTTATAGCTAGGTCTATTGTAAGGGTCAGGTTTCTTGTTAGGGTCAGGTTTAGAGCTATGCGTACTATTAGGTCAGGGTCAATTTTAGGATTTTTATTAGATTAATCTTTAGGGTTAAGGGTCGAGTTATCATTACAGTTAGGGATAGGTTAATGATAGATTTAGGTTTAAAGTTCAGTTTAGGTGTAGGGTAATGGATAGGGTTAGGGTTAAGTATAGGATTAGGGTTCAGCCTGGGTTAGCAGAAGACTTAGGTTTATCATTAGGGTAATGGATAGGGTTAGAGCTAGTGATAGGGCTAGTGTTATGCTTAGGATTAGATCTAGGGTTAGGCCTAGGTTTAGGGTTAGTGCTAAGGATAGGGTTATGGTTAGCTTTAGTGTTAAAGCTAAAGTAGGGTTTGGATTAGGGCTAGGTTTTGCAATAGGTTAGGGCTATGGCAAAAGTAAGAATTTTGTTATGATAATGGCTAGTTTTATGGTTAAGGTTAGAGCTAAGTATAGTTTTAGTGTTAGGTTTAGGGTTAGGGTGATGTTTAGAGCTAGAGTTAGTTTTAGTGTCAGGGTCAGTGTTCAGTTATTGTTATGGTTAAGGTGAAACCCAGAATTAGGACTAGGGTTAAGATTAGGGGAAGGCTTAGTTTTTGGCTTTAGGCTAAGTGTTATTATTACGGCTAGGGCTAGGTTATGACTATGGATAGGGTCAGAGATAGGATTAGGGCTAGGGTTATTGTTTTGATTAGTGCTAGGTTTAGAATTAGGGTTAGGGCTCAGGTTAGGGCTTGGATTAGGGCTAGGTTTTGGGTTAACTTATTGCTAGGGTTAGGGGTAAAGCAAATGTAAGTACCAGGGTTACAATTAGGGTTAAATTTAGGGTTAGGGTTAGTGGTAGGTCTAGTTTTATGTTTAGGACTAGGTTTAGGGTGATGTTTAGACTAGGGTTAGTATTATGGTCAGAGTCAGGGTCAGTGTTAGTTCTAGTTTTCAGCTTAAAACTATAATTAGAGCTAAGGTTAGGGTTAGGGTTAAGAGTTAGGTTAAGGGTTAGGGTTAGGGCTATGGCTCGGTTTTGTTTTAGGGCTAGGGTTAAAGTTAGATTTAGAGTTAGGGTTAGGGTTAGGGTTAGGCTTAGTGTTAGGATTTGATTTAGAGTTAAATTAGATCTAGGTTAGGGCTAGAGCTAATGATATGGCTAGGGTTAGGGCTGGGTTTATGGCTAGGATTAGGGTCCCAATAACGGATAGGGTTAGAACTAGGGATGGGGCTAGGGTGAGAGTTATACTTAGTTGTAGGGCTCAGGTTAGGGCTAGGGTTATTAATAGGACTAAATTAGTGCTAACATTGGGGCTAGGGGTAGTTCTTGGGTTAGGCCTAAATTTAGGTTTAGGTTTAGGTTTAAAGCTAAGTTTAGGGCTAATATAAGGGCTGGGGTTTGTATTAGGTTTAGGGCTAGGATAGGGCTATGGCTAGTGTCAGGTCTAAGCTTATGGTTGGGGATAGTTTTAGGATTAGTGTTATGGCTAGGTCTAGTGTAAGGGTTAGGTTAATGTAAAAGTAATCCATATATCTTGGAGATTTATTAGGGTCAGGGTCAGTTATACAGTTTGTTTGAGGTTAGGTTTTAGGGTTAGGGCTTGTATTAGCACTAGGGTGTGGGTTAGGGTAATGATAGGGTTTTCTTTAGAGTTTACATTAGGTTAAGGGTAATTGATAGGGTTAGGGTTAGCAATAGGGTTAAGATTAGGCCTAGGGTTTGCATTAGGGTATGGGTTATGGTTAGTATAATGGTTAAGATTAGAGCTAAGTTTAGGGTTAGGATTATGGTTAAGAATAGGTCCTGAATTAGGGTTAGGGTTAGGATTAAAACTAGGGTTAGTCTTAGTTTTATGTTTAGCTTAAGGGTTAGGTTTAGAGCTAGGGTTAGGTCTAGGGTGAGTTTTAGGCTTAGAGTTACTTCTAGGAATAAGATTATAGTACTCATAGGGTTAGGGTTAGGATTAGGGGTAGGGACATCATTAGGGATAGAGTTAGGGTTAGGGTAATGTATACAATTAGATGTAGATTTAGGGCTATGTTTAATGTTAGATTGAGGTTTAGGCTTAGAGTTAGGGCTATGGTTATGTTTAGGTTTATCGTAAGGGTTAGGGTTTGAGCTAGGATTAGGTCCATGGCAAGTGTGAGGTTTAAGGTTATGTCTATGTTTAGTTTTCCAGTTAGGTTTAGGTATAGCATTAAGCCTAGGATTATCAATAAGGTTAGGTTTAGTTTAGAGTAATGGGTAGGTTTAGAGCTAGGTTTAGGGCTAGGTTTAAGTTTAGGATTAGGGCTAGAATTAGTGTTAGATTGAGGAATAGGTGTACGTTTAGGTTTAGAGTAAAGTTTAGGCTTTGAGCTATGATTCAGACTAAGGCAAGGGTTAGGTTAGGGTTAGGGCTAACGTTAGGGTTAGTATTATGCTTAAGACTTGATTTAGGCCTAGGATTCACTCTAGGTTTTGTGTTAGTTTTAGGCCTAGGGTTAGGGCTATGTGTAATGTAAGAGGTAGGGTTATGTTGAGGGCTCGCTGTAGGGTTAGGGTTATTGCTAGGTCTAGTGTTAGGTTTAGATTTTGATGTAGGGTCAGATTTAGAGATAGGTTTACTCTAAAGGCAGGGTCAGTGTTTGGGTTAGAGTTAGTGTTAGGGTTACAGCCAGACTTATAATTAGGTTTAAGTATAGGGTTAGGGTTTGTGTTTGAGTTAGGTTAAGGATTATTGTTAGGGCTAGAGCTAGGTTTATGTTTAGGTCTAGGGCTAGAGTTAAGGCTAGATTTAAAATTTGGTTTAGGTCTAGGCTAGTGTTAGGGTTTTATCTAGGTTTAGGGACAGTTTTAGACCTTGGGTTAGTGTTAGGGTCAGAAAAAGGGACAGGGTTACCGTTAAAGTTTGAAATAGTGTTAGAGCTAGAATGAGGGCTAGGGTTAGGACTATTAATAGGGTTAGTGTTTTGGTTAGCCTAAAAATTAGAGATAGGTTAAGTGTTACCATTAGGATTAGGGTTTTTCTTAGGTTAAGGGATAGCCTTCAGCTAGGATTAATCTAGATTTAGGTTAGGGTTAGGGTTAAATATAGGTTCAGAGCTTGGATTAGAGATAGTTTTTGTGTTAGGGTTAGGGCTAGATTTGGGTATTAACTAATGTAAGAGCCAGGGTTACAGTTAGGGTTACTTTTAGTGTTAGGGTTAGGGGTAGGTCTAGTGTTATGTTTAGTTTATGGTTAGGGTACTATTTAGAGCTAGGGTTATTTTTAGGATATGAGTCAGCATCAGGGTTAGTTTTAGGGTTAGGGTTAGGACTCAAATAAGGGCTAGGTTTAGTGTTAGTGTTTGGTTTAATGTGAGGGCTGTGTTTAGAGCTAGGGTGACTGTTAGGATAACAATCAGTGTCAGGGTTATCTTTAAGGTTAGGGTTATGACTTGAATTAGGGCTAGGGTTACTGTTAGGGTTTGGTTTAAGTTTAGGGTAGTCTTTAGAGCTAGGGTCAGTTTTATGATATGAGTCAGGCTCAGGGTAAGTTTTAAGGTTAGGGTTAGGACCAAATTAGGGCTAGGGTTACATCTACGTGTACTGTTAGGGTTTGGTTTAAGTTTAGGGTAGTCTTTAGAGCTAGGGTCAGTTTTATGATATGAGTCAGGCTCAGGGTAAGTTTTAAGGTTAGGGTTAGGACCAAATTAGGGCTAGGGTTACATCTACGTGTACTGTTAGGGTTTGGTTTAAGTTTAGGGTAGTCTTTAGAGCTAGGGTCAGTTTTATGATATGAGTCAGGCTCAGGGTAAGTTTTAAGGTTAGGGTTAGGACCAAATTAGGGCTAGGGTTACATCTACGTGTACTGTTAGGGTTTGGTTTAAGTTTAGGGTAGTCTTTAGAGCTAGGGTCAGTTTTATGATATGAGTCAGGCTCAGGGTAAGTTTTAAGGTTAGGGTTAGGACCAAATTAGGGCTAGGGTTACATCTACGTGTACTGTTAGGGTTTGGTTTAAGTTTAGGGTAGTCTTTAGAGCTAGGGTCAGTTTTATGATATGAGTCAGGCTCAGGGTAAGTTTTAAGGTTAGGGTTAGGACCAAATTAGGGCTAGGGTTACATCTACGTGTACTGTTAGGGTTTGGTTTAAGTTTAGGGTAGTCTTTAGAGCTAGGGTCAGTTTTATGATATGAGTCAGGCTCAGGGTAAGTTTTAAGGTTAGGGTTAGGACCAAATTAGGGCTAGGGTTACATCTACGTGTACTGTTAGGGTTTGGTTTAAGTTTAGGGTAGTCTTTAGAGCTAGGGTCAGTTTTATGATATGAGTCAGGCTCAGGGTAAGTTTTAAGGTTAGGGTTAGGACCAAATTAGGGCTAGGGTTACATCTACGTGTACTGTTAGGGTTTGGTTTAAGTTTAGGGTAGTCTTTAGAGCTAGGGTCAGTTTTATGATATGAGTCAGGCTCAGGGTAAGTTTTAAGGTTAGGGTTAGGACCAAATTAGGGCTAGGGTTACATCTACGTGTACTGTTAGGGTTTGGTTTAAGTTTAGGGTAGTCTTTAGAGCTAGGGTCAGTTTTATGATATGAGTCAGGCTCAGGGTAAGTTTTAAGGTTAGGGTTAGGACCAAATTAGGGCTAGGGTTACATCTACGTGTACTGTTAGGGTTTGGTTTAAGTTAAAGTTTAGGTTTAGGGCTGTTGCTCAGTTTTGTTTTAGTCCTAGGTTTAGTGTTTCATCTAGTTATAAGATTAGCATTAGGGTTAGGGCTATGTTAGTGTTAGGCTTAGTCTTGGTGTTAGTGTTAGATTTGGAATTAGCATTAGATCTAGGATAAGGTCTAGGTTTAAATATAAGGCAATGGTTAGGGCTAGGGTTATGGTTACAGTAAAATATAGGGTTAGAACTAGGGTTAGGGCAGGGTGAGAGTTAGAGTTAGTTTTACACCTAGGGTTTTGGTTGGTTTTAGGGATAGGGCTAAGTTAGGGCTAGGATTAGGGCTAGGGTTAGTGTTCAGCTTAGACTTAGTGTTAGGATAGGTTTATATTTAATTTTAGGGTGAGGTATGGTGTTATAGCTAGGTTTAGAGGTAGGGTGAGGGTTAGAATTAGGCTTAGGGCTAGGGTTAGGTTTAGGGTAATGATTAAGCCTAGGTTTTGGGCTAGGATGAGGCCTGGGTTTTTTTTTTGTAGAGTTAGGTCTAGAATTAATGCTCAGGCTAATGTCAGGTCTAGTGTTATAGTTTGGGGTAGATTTAGGCTTAGGTTGGTGTCTATGTCTAGTGGCAGTGTTAGGCTTTGTGTAAGGGTCAGGTTTAGAGATAGATGTATTTTTAGGGTCAGGATCAGTGTTAGGGTTTCTTAAGGTTAAGGATTAGGGATTGGGCTCAAATGAGAATTAGGGTTAGATTTAGAATTAGGGTAATTGATTGGGTTAGGTTTAGGTTTCAGGGTAGGTTTAGGGCAATGGAGAGCTTTAGGGTAGCAAAAGGGTTAGGGTTATGCTTAGGGTTACTATTAGGATTAGGGTTATCATAAAGATAATATATAGGGTTTGATATATGGTTAGGGGTAGGGTTAGGTAAAGATTAGGTCTAGAGTTAGGTTAGGTTTTGGGTTAGGGCTAGTAACCCTAGCTTAGGCTTAAGGTTAGAGTTATCTTTAGGGTAAAGTTTAGGCTTTGAGCTAGGTTTAGGTCTAGGACAAGGGTTAGGTTTATTGTTATGATCAGGGTTAGGTTTAGGGATAGGGCTAGTGTTTTCATTAGTTTTAGGATTAGGTTTAGTGTAGTAGATTGGGTTCAATGTAATGTTAGCTTTATGGTTAAGGTTAGGTTTAGGTTTAAGTTTAGTTTTAGGGCTAGGGTTACTATTGGTTTTAGGGTTAGAGTTAGGGTTTGAGTTAAGGTTAAGGCTATGGCAAGGTTTAGGTTTAGGGTTAGGTCTAGGGTTAGGTTTATGTTTTGGGTTAGGGTTTCAGTTAGGGTTAGGGATATGATTATCATTAGGGTTAGGGTTAAAGTTAGGGTAATGGCTAAGTGTTAGAGCTAGTGTTAGGTCTAGAGTTAAGGTTAGGAGTAGGGCTATGGTTAGGGTTATGGTTAGGGATAATTGTAGGGTTATGTTTAGGCTAAGTGTTAGGCTTTGAGCTAGGGTTAGGACTAAGGGGAGGGTTAGTGTTAGGGTTAGGACTAGGGTTAGGGTTAGGATGAGGTTTATGCTAAGGGTAAGTTTAGGCCTCGATTACAGTTAGGGTTTTTTAAGCTTTGTGTTAGGTTTAGGCCTAGGGTTAGTGCTATATATAATGCAAGATCTAGGGTTCTGATTAGAGCTAGTTTTAGGGTTATGGTTACAGCTAGGTCTAGTTTTAGGTTTAGGTTTTGGGTTAGGGTCAGCTATACAGCTAGGTTTAATGTTAGTGTCAGGGCCAGTGTTCAGGTTACAGTTAAGGTTATGGTGAAAACAGAATAGAACTAGGGTTGGATCTAGTGGTAGGGTTAGTGTTTGGTTTAGGTTAAGGATTATTGTTAGAGCTAGCACTAAGTTTTTGTTTAGGTCAAGGGCTAGAGTAATAGCTATATTTATGATTAGGTTTAGGTCTAGTGTGAGCATTAGAGTTAGATTTAGATATAAGTTTCCTGGTAGGGCTAGTTTCAGTTTTGGTTTTGGGTCAGGTTTAGACCTATAATTAATGTTAGGGTCATTAATAAGGGTGAAGGTTAGGGTGAGGTTTTGGGTTAGGGTTAGATATTGAATGAGGGCTAGTGTTAGGATTAGTAATAGGGTTATTGTTTGGGTTTTTGCCAAGGGTTAGGATTAGGACTAGAGTTAGCATAATGAATAGGTTTTGGCTTAGGGTAATTGTTAGAATTAGAGCTATCATTAGAGCTAGGATTAGGGTTAGTTTTAGGGCTTGTTTTAGCAGAAGGTTAGGATTAAATCTAGTGTTAGGGCTCGGATTAGGGCTATTTTTGTGTTAGAGTTAGGGCTAGGGTTTAGCTAAGGCCAATGTAAGAACTAGGGTTATGATTAATGTTAGTTTTAGGGTTAGGGTTTCAGCTAGGTCTAGTGTTAGCATTTGTTTTAGGGTTAGGGTGATATTTTGAGCTGGGTTTGTGTTTTGATAAGGTCAGGGTGATGGTTTATTTTAAGCCTAGGATTCGAATTAGAGCTCGGGTTATGGCTAGTTATATGTTAGGGTTTGGTTTAGGTTAAGGTTTAGGGTTAGAGCAATGGCTAGGTTTTGTTTTAGGGATAGGGCTTGGATTAGAGCTAGTTTTTTTGATTAGCAATAGTGTTATAGCTAGTGGTAGAATGAGGTTTAGGCTTAAGCTTAGGGTTAGATTTAGAGTTATGTTTAGATTAAGGGTTAGGGCTATGGCTAGGGTTTAGGCTCAGGTTAGGGCTATTGTGAGGGTTATGGTAACAAATAGAGTTATAAATAGAAATAGGGCTAGGGTGTGAGTTAGAGTTAGACTTAGGGCTAGGGTTAGACGTAGGGTTAAGGTTAGGGTTCAAATAGGGCTAGGATTAGTGGTATAAAAATGTTAGGGTTAGGCCTATGGTTAGGGCTAGGGTTAGGGTTAGTTTTAGGGAAAGGGATGGGGTTATATAGCTAGGTTTAGTGCTAGGGTGAGGGTTATATTTAGGGCTAGGGCTAGGTGAGGGTTCGGGTTAGGATTAAGTCTAGGTTTAGGGGTCGGATGAGGGCTAGTGTCTGTGTTAGGGTTAGGGCTAAAATTAGGGGTAGGTCTAAAGTCAGGTCTAGGGATAGTGTTACGGATAGGTTTATGGCTAAGTCTAGTGAAAGGGTTAGGTTGAGTGTAGGGGTTAGGTATAGAGCTAGGTTATTATTAGGGTCAGAGTCTGGGTAGGGTTTGGTTTGGGTTAAGGTTCATGGTTACTCAAATTAGCATTAGGGTAAGGGTTAGGGTTAGAGTAATGGATAGATTTAGGTTTACAGTTCAGGTTAGGTTTAGAGTAATGTATAGGGTTAGTGTTAGGGATAGGGTAAGGGTTAGGCCTAGAATTAGCATTTGGTTTAGGCTTATGTTTAGAGTAATGGATAGGTTTAAAGCTAATGTTAGGGCTTAGGTTAAGGTTAGAATTAGGGCTAGGGTTTGGGTTACTCCTAGGGTTAGTGTTATTGTTAGGTTTAGGGTAAGTGTTAGGGTTTGAGCTAGGGTTAGGGCTAGGGCAAGGGTTAGGATTAGAATCATGGATACGGTTAGCGTTATGGTTAGGGTTAGGGTTATGGTTATGGGTAGGGTTAGCATTAGGGTTACAGTTATGTTTAAGGTAATGGATAAAGTTAGAGCTAGGATTTGGGCTATGGTTACAGTTAGGATTAGGGATATGGTTAGGGTTAGGGTTAGAGCTAGGGTGATGTTTAGGGTAAGGTTTAGATTTTGAGCTAGGGTTAGGGCTAGGGCAAGCATTAGGATTAGGGTTTGGGCTAGGATTAGGGTTAGGGTTGTGCTTAGGTCTAGGTTTAGGGCTTGTATTAGGGCTAGGTTTTGTGTTAGGTTTATGGCTAGTGTTAGGGCTATGGGTAATGTAAGAGCTAGGGTTATGGTTATGGCTAGATTTTGGGGTTAGGGTTATAGATATATGTAGTGTTAGGTTTAAATTTGGGGTTAGGATAAGGTTTAGAGCTAGGGTTTGTGTTAGGGTAAGCACAAGTATTCGGGCTAGCATTGGGTTTATGGTTAGGGCCAGAATTAGAACTAGGTTTAGCACTAGGGCTAGGGTTAGTCTTTGCTTTAGGTTAATGTTTATTTTAGGGCTAGGGCTAGTTTTTTGTTTAGAACAAGGGCTATAGTTATGGCTATATTTAGGATTAACTTTAGGTCTAGTGTTAGTCTTATGGTTAGGTTTAGGTATAGGTTTACTGGTAGGGCTAGTTATAGGGTTCGGTTAAGTTTTAAGGTCATGCTTTGACCTAAGGTTAGGATTAGGGGCAGAATAAGGGTAAAAATTAGCCTTAGGCTTTGGGTTAGGCTTAGAGATAGAATGAGGGCTAGGGTTAGGACTAGTAATATAGTTAGTGTTTGGTGTAAGCTAAGGATTAAGGTTAGAACTAGTGTAGCATTAGGGTGAAAGTTTGGATTAGGGTAAGGAATAGGTTTAGAGCTAAGTTTTGGGTTAGTGTTAGGGTTAAAGCTAGGGGTGAGGCTCATATTAGTGCTAGGTTTTGTGTTAGGGTTAGGGCTATGGCTAATGTAAGAACTAGCTTTATGGCTAGAGATAGTTTTAGGGTTAGTATTAGGGCTAGGTCTACTGTTTGGGTTAGGTTTAGGGTTAGGTAAATGTTTAGAGTTAGGGTTAGTTTTAGGGTCAGAGCCAGGGTCAGTATTAGTTGTAGGGATAGGGTTAAGACTAGGTGTAGCATTAATATTTGGTTTAGGTTAATGGTTAGTATTAGGGCTATAGCTCAGTTTTATTTGTGGGCTATGGCTATGGTTAGGGCTAGTTTTAAAATTAGAATTAGAGTTAGGGATAGTGTTAGGGTGAGGTTTAGGTTTAGATTTAGGGTTAGATTTAGATTTAATTTTAGTTCTAGATTTAGAACTATGGCTAGGGTTAGAACTAAGGTTAGGGCTAGTTTTAGGGTTAGGCAATAGATAAGGTTGGTACAAGAAATAGCTCTAGGGCTAGAGTTAGGGTTAGTCTTATGGCTAGGGTTAGTTAGGGTGACAGTTAGCAATAAATTAGGGCTAGTATTAGAGTTATGTTTAGTGTTAGGATTAGGCCTAGGTTTAGGGCCAAGGTGAGCATTGGTGATAGTCTTAAGTTTAGGGTTAGGGATAGGAAAAAGTATGTGGTTATACCTAGGTTCAGAACCAGGGCGAGGGTTGAATTTAAGGTTTGGGCTATGGTTAGGGTTCGGTTTAGGATTAAGTCTAGGATTAGGGCTAGGCTGAGGGTTTGAGTTTGTGTTAGGTTTAAGGCAAGAATTAGAGTGCTAATGTCAGGTCTAGGATTATGGTTAGGGATATTGTTAGAGTTAGTTTTATGGCTAGGTCTAGTTTAAGGGTTACATTTATGGTAAGGGTCATTTTAGAGCTAGGTGTTTTATTAGAGTCAGTGTATTGCTCAGAGTTTTGGTTAGGTTTTGGTTTAGCTTTAGGGCTCGAGTTAGCATTAGGGTTAGGGTTAGAGTTAGGGTTAGAGTTATTGATAGTGTTCAGTGTAGTTTTAGGTATGGATAAGTTTAGTGTTAGTGATAGGTGTATGGTTAGGTCTAAAAGGATAGGGTTAGATTGAGATTTAGGACTAGGGTTAGTGTTAGGTTTAGCATAACTGTTAGTGTTTGAGCTAGGATTAGGCCTATGGCAAGGGTTATGTTTACAGTTAGGTCTAGGGTTAGGTTTACATTTAGGGTTAGTGTAGGTTTAGGGTTAGGAGCACTGTTAAGTTTTCAGTTAGGGTTACAGTAGGTTAAGTGTTAGGGATAGTGTTATCATGATGTTTATACTTAGGGTTAGGGTAATAGGTGGGGTTAGAGCTATGTTTAGAGCTATGTTTGGGTTAAGCTTATGTTAGGTTAATGAATAAGTATAGGTCTAGAGTTATGGTTAGGATTAGAGCTAGGGTTAGGGTTAGGTTTAGGTCTAGGGTTAGTGTTAGGGTTTGGTTTAGGGTAAGTGTTAGGGTTTGAACTATGATAAGGGATAGAGCGATGGTTAGGGTTAGTGTCAGGTCTAGGTTTAGGATTAGGTTTAAGTTTAGTGCTAGGGTTATCATTAGGGTTAGGGTTATTTTTAGGGTAATGTATAGGGTTAGAGCTAGATTTGAGGCTAGGAATATAGTTAGAATTAAATCTAGGGTTAGGTTTAGTTTTAGAGCCAGTTTTAGGGTTAGGGTTAGGTTTAGGGTTAAAATGAGGTGTAGGGCACAGTTTACGGATAGATTTTGTGTTAGGTTAGGGCTACGGCTAATGTAAGAACTAGAGTTATGATTGGGGTTACTTTTAGGGTTATGGTTAGGGCTAGTATTAATTTTAGGTTTAGGTATACTTTTAGAGTGATGTTAGATCTAGGGTTAGTGTAAAGTCAGAGACAGGCTCATGTTTAGTTCTAGGGTTAGGTTAGGACTGGAATTATGGCTAAGATTAGGGCTAGGTGTAGGATTAGATTTTGGTTTATGTTAAGGTTTAGGATTAGGGGTATGGCTTGGTTTTGTTTTAGGGCTTGAACTAGATTAGGGCTAGTTTTAGAATTAGTGTTAGAGTTAGGGCTAGTGTTAGTGTGAGGTTTAAGCTTAGGGTTAGGTTTGGACTTAGTGTTATGGTTTGTTCTAGGGTTAGGGCTAGGGCTAGTGTTAGGGCTAAGGTTAGGACAAGTGTTAGGTTTATGTTAAGGGATAGGGTTAGATCTAGGACTAGAGTTAGAGTTAGTCTTAGTGCTAGTGTTAGGGTTAGGGCTAAATTAGGGCTAGGATCAGGTCTAGAATTAGTGTAACTGATAAGTCTAGGGTTAGACTTAGGGTTAGATTTGGGGGAAGGGAGGGGGTTATAGCAAGATTCAGAACTTGGGCGAGGAATAAATTTAGGGATAGGGCTAGAGTTAGGGTTCTGGTTGGATCAAGGCTATGTTTTATGGCTAGGATGAAGGCTAGCATTTGTGTTAGGTTTATGGCAAAAATTAGGGCTAAGGCTAATATCAGGTCTAGGGTTATGGATAGGGATAGGTTTCAGATAAGATTTATGGCTAGGTCAAGTTTCAGAGTTAGGTTTAGGGTGAGGTTCAAATTGAGAGCTAGGGGTATTATAATAGTCAGAGTCAGGTTTTGGGTTTGGGTTAGGTTGAAGTTTAGGGTTGTGGCTCAAATTAGCATTAGATTTGAGTTAGGGCTAGGATAATGGATAAGGTTAGGTTTAGGCTTCATGTTAGGTTTAGGGCACAGGTTAGATTTAGGGTAATGGATGGGGTTAGGGTTAGGCCTAGGGTCAGCATTAGGTTTATAGTTATCATTATGGTAATGGATAGAGTTAGAGCCAGGGTTAGAGCTAGGGTTATGTTTAGAATTAGGGCTAGACTTAGAGTTAGGGTTAGGGTTAAGACTAGGGTTAGGTTTAGGGTATGGTTTAGGGTTTCAGCTAGGGTTAGTGCTAAGGATAGTGTTAGGTTTAGGATTAGGTCTAGGGTTAGGATTAGGGTTACCATTATGGTTAAGGTAATGGACAGATTTAGATGTTGGCTTGGGGTTAGAGTTAGTTTTTGGTTTAGGACTAGGATTAGTGTTAAGTTTAGCAAATTTTTTAGAGTTTGAGCTAGGTTTAGGACTATGGCAAGGATTAGGTTTATGGTTAGGTCTAGGGTTAGTTTAACAGTTAGGGTTATAGTAGGTTTAGGGTTAGGACTGGGGTTATCATGACATTTATGTTTACGGTTAGGGTAATGGGTGGGGTTAGAGCTAAGGTTAAGTCCAGTTTTAAGTTTAAGATTAGGGCATGGGTTAGGGTTAGGGTTAGGCTTATCATTTTCTTTTGGTTAGATTAAGGGTAAGGGTAAGGGATTGAGTAACTGTTAGGGATAGTTTGAGGCTTCTGGTTAGAATCAGGGTTAGGGATAGAGTTAGGTTTAGTGTTAGGTTGAGGGCTAGATTTAGCCTTAGGTTTAGGGTTATGGTTAGGGTAATGTATAGAGTTAGATCTAGGGTTTGGGCTATGGTTATGTTTAGGATTAGGGCTAGATTTGGGGTTAGGTTTTGGACTAGTGTTATGTTTAGGGTAGGGACTAGGGTTTGAGGTAGTGTTACTGATAGGGCTAGGTCGAGGATTATTTTCAGCCTTAGGTCTAGGGACAGGATTATGGCAGGGTTAAGGTTAGGGTTAAGGTTAGGGCTAGGGTTATCATTAGGGTTAGGATAAGGGTTAGGTAATGGATATGGTTACATGTATGTTTAGGTTTAGGTTTTGGGTTAGATTTAGTTTTAGGTTTAATGTTAAGGCTATGGTTATGTTTAGGTTTATGGTATGGGTTAGGGTTTGAGCTAGGGTTAGGGCTATGGCGAGTGTTTTAGGGTTAGGTCTAATTTTAGTTTTCGGGTTAGTGTTAGGGGTACGATTAGGGTTAAGGCTAGGGTTATCCATACAGTTAGGTGTAGGGTTGGGTAAGGTGTATGTTTAGAGCTAGGTTTAGGGATAGGGTTAAGTTTAGGGTTAGGGCTAGGGTTAGGGTTTATAGTAAGGTATAGGTGTAGTTTATATTTATTGTAAGGGTTAGGCTTTGAGTAAGTTTTAAGAGTAAGGCTAGCGTTAGATTTAAGTTTAGGGATAGGGCGAGGGTTAGGGTTGGGGTTACGCTTAGGGCTAGATTTAGGCCTCAAATTCACTCTAGGTTTTATGTTAGGTTAAGGCGTAAAGTTAGGACTATGGATAATGTAAGAACTAGGATTATGTTTAGGGCTAGTTGTAGGGTTATGATTATGGCTATGTCTAGTGTTAGGTTTAGGTTTTCGGTTATGGTCAGGTTTAGAGATAGGTTTAGTGGTAAAGGCAGGGTCAGTGTTCAGGTTAGAATTAGAATTAAGTTTAAAGCCAGAATTGGGACTAGGTTTATGTCTGGGGTAGGGTTAGTCTTTGCGTTATGTTAAGTGTTATTGTTAGGGCTAAGGCTAGGATTTTGTTTAGGTGTAGAGCTAGAGTTAAGGTAAGATTTAGGGTTAGGTTTAGGTCTAGGGCTAGTGATATGGTCTGGTTTAGGTATAAGTTTACTGGTAGGGATAGTGTTATGGTTTGGTCTAGCATTAGGGTCAGGTTTAGACCTAGGTTAGTGATATGGTCAGAATAAAGGTCAGGGTTAGGGTTAAGTTTTGAGATAGGGTTCGAGCTAGAATGAGGGCTAGGGTTAGGACTATTAATATGGTGAGAATTTTGATTAGCCTGAGGATTAGTGATAAGTCTAGGGTTACCATTAGTGTTAGGGTTTTGCTTAGTTTTAAGGGCAGGGTTAGAGCTAGTGTTAGTGTTAGGGTTAGGGTTAGGGTTAAAGCTAGGTGTAGGGCTTGGATTAGGGCTAGTTTTTCTTTTAGTGTTAGGGCTAGGGTTAGGGCAACAGGTAATTTAAGAACCAGGGTTACAATTAGGATTAGATTTAGGGATAGGGTTAGGGGTAGTTCTAGTGTTAGTGTTAGATTAAAGGTTAGGGTGATATATAGAGCTAGAATTATTTTAGGATAGGAGTTTAGGGTAAGGGTGATGTTTAGAGCTCAGGACATTATTAGGTTTAGGATGACTTAGGTAAGGATTTTAGGTTTAAGGCTCAAATTAGCATTAGTGTTAGGTTTAGGGTATAGTTAGTGTTTGTTTTAAGGTTCAGGTTTGGTTTAGGGTATTTAATACAGTTAGCATTAGTGATAGGGCTAGGGTTAGGCTTAGGGTTAGCATTAGGGTAAGGGTTATGTTTAGGGTAATTGATAGGGTTAGAACTAGAGTTATGGTTAGGAATATGCCTTGAGTTAGGGTTACAGTTAGTGTTAGAACTAGGGTTAGGCTTAGGTTTATGCTTATGTTTAGCATAATGGTTAGGTTTAGAGCTAGTGTTAGGGCTAAGTTTAGGGTCAGGTCTAGAGATAGGATTACGGTAGGTTTAGGGTTAGGGTGGTGTTTAGAGCTAGGATGAGTGTTAGGATATAAGTCAGGTTCAGGGTTATTTTTAAGGTTATGATTATGACTCGAATTAGGGTTAGGTTTAGATCTAGGTATAGTGCTAGGGTTTGGTTAATGTCAAGGTTAGTGTTAGGCCTGTTGCCAGGTTTTCTTTTAGTGCTATGGTTAGGGTTAGGGCTAGTTTATGATTAGCTTTAGGGTTAGGGCTAGGTTTATGGTTAGATTTAGGACTAAGGCTAGATTTATGGCTAGGATTAGGGCTAGGTATGGGTTAGGTTTAGGGCAAGAATTAGGGGTAGGTCTAATGTCAGTTCTAGGTTTATAGTTAGGGATATTTTTAGGGTTAGGTTTAGGGGTAGGTCAAATTAAAGTGTTACATTTAGGGAAAGGGTCAAAATAAGAGCTGGCATATTATTAGGGTCAGGGTCAGGCTTGGGGTTTGGGATAGGTTAAGGTTTAGGGTTAAGGTGCAAATTAGCATTAATGTTAGAATTAGGGTTAAGGTAATGGATAGTGTTAAGTTTAGGGTTAGGTTAGGTTTAAGGTAATGGATATCGTTAGGGTTTGTGATAGGATTAGGGTTAGGCCTAGGGTTAGCATTAGGGTTATGGTTATTTTTAGGGTAATTTATAGGGTTAAACTTAGGTTTAGGGCTAGGATAATGGTTAGGATTAGGGCTAGAGTTAGGTTTATTGTCTGGGTTAGGGCAAGGGTTCCACTAAGGATTAGGTTTAGGGTACAGTTGAGGTTTTGAGCTAGGATTTTTGCTATGACTAAGATTAATTTAGGGTTTGGTCTAGGGTTATGGTCATGGTTAGTGTAACGGTTAAGGCTAGGGTTATCATTAGAGTTAGGGTAATAGGTTTAGATGTCAGGTTAAAAATAGGTTTAGGTTTAGGTTAGTATTAGGTTTAGGTTTATGATTAGGTTTAGCATTTGAGCTAGCTTAGTTTTTGGGTTAGGGTTAAGTTCACTCTTAGTTCTAGGGTTAGATTTTTTTTTTAGGGTTAGAGTAGGTTTAGCTTTAGGTCTAGTGTTATCATTAGGGTTAAGTTTAGGGTTAGGGTATTGAGTATGGTTCAAACTAGGTTTAGGGCTAAAGTTAAGGTTAGGATTAGGGCTGGGGTTAGGTTTAGGATTAGGCCTTTGTTTAGTGCTAGGTTTAGATTAAGTGTAAGGGTTAGGGATTGAGCTAGGTTTAGGGCTAGGGAGAGAGTTAATTTTACAATCTGTGCTAGGGTAGGGTTAGGGTTAGGGTTAGGACTAGGGTTAGCATTATTTTTAGGGTTATGATTAGTGTAATGGATAGAATTAGAGCTAGGGTTTGGGCTATGGTTACAGTTAGGATTAGGGCTAGAGTTAGGGTGTGGTTTAGGGTTTTGGCTAGGGTTTATTTAGGGTAAGGTTTAGGGTTTGATCTAGGGTTAGGCGTAAAACAAGGGTTAGGGTTAGGTTAGGGCTAGCTTTAGGGTTAGAATTATGCTTAGGGTTAGGTTTAGGCTGTAATTAGGGATAGGTTTTGTGTGAGGTTTAGTGATAGTGTTACGTATATGTGTAATGTAAGAGCTAAAGTTATGGTTATGGCTAGATTTAGACTTCGTCTAGTGTTAGGGTTAGTTTTTGGGTTAAGATAAGGCTTAGAGCTAGGGTTTTCGTTATGGTAAGTATCAGGGTTCAGGTTAGGATTAGGTTTAGGTTTAGGTCAAGAATGAGGTCTATGGTTATGTCTAGGGGTTGAGTTAGTGTTTGGTTTAAGTTAAGATTTATTGTTAGGGCTAAGGCTAGGTTTATGGCTATATTTAGGATTAGGTTTAGGTCTAGGGCTAGTGTTATTGTTAGGTCTAGTTTTAGGGTTAATGATAGGGCTAGTGTTAGGTTTTGGATAAGGGTTAGGGTCAGGTTTAAACCTAGGTTTAGTGTTAGGGTCAGAATATGGGTCAGGGTCATAGTTAGGGTTTGGGATAAGTTTAGAGTTAGAATGAGGTTTAGGGTTAGGACTTTTAATAAAGTTGGTTTTGGGGTAGGCATAGCATTAGTGTTAGTACTAGGGTAGCAATAGGGTGAGTGTTTGACTAAGTGTAAGAAATAGGGTTAGAGCTAGGATTAGGACTAGGGATAGGGTTAGGGTTAGGGCCTTGGTTAGAATTAGGATTAAAGCTAGGGTTAGGCCTTGGATTAGGGCTATGTTTTGTGTTAGGTTTAGGGTTATGGCTAATTTAAGAACTGACATTATGATTAGTGCTAGTTTTAGGGGTAGGTTTAGGTTGAGACCTAGTGTTAGGATGAGGTTTAGGGATAGAGCTAAGATTAGTGTTAAGGTCAGATTCAGGGTTAGTATTAGTTCTAGAGTTAGGGTTAGTAGTTGAATTAGGGCTAGGGTTAGGGCTAGGTGTAGGATTAGGGTTTGGTTTAGGTTAAGGTTTAGTGTCAGTGATATGGCTTGGTTTTGCTTGAGGGCTAGGGCTAGGGTTAGGGCTAGTTTTCAAATTAGCATTAGGGTTAGAGCTAGTGTTAGCATGTGGTTTAGGCTTAGGGTAGGGTTAGATTTAGAGTTAGAATTAGATCTAGGTTTAGGGCTACAGTGAAGGTTAGGGCTAGGGTTAGGGCTAGGGTTTGAGTTATCATAAGGGATAGGGTTATCACTAGGTCTAGGGCTAGGGCCAGAGTTAGTGTTAGAGTTAGGGTTAGATTTAGGGTTATAATTAGGGCTTAATTAGGGCTAGAATTAGAGATAGGGTTAGTATTAAGGCTGAGGCTAGGTTTATGGCTAGGATTATTGTTATTGTTATGGTTAGGTATGATGTTATAGCTAGCTTTAGAACTAGGGCTAGGGTTAAAATTAGGGTTAAGTCTATGGTTAGGGTTAGATTTAGGATTAAGGCTAAGTTTAGGCCTAGGTTTAGGGCTAGAATTTGTTTTAGGATTAGGGCTTCATTAGGGCTATGGCTAATAACAGGTCTAGGGTTATGGTTAGAGGTAGTTTTAAGGTTAAGATTATTAGGGTTAGGATTAGGTTTATGGATATGTTTAGGTTTAGGGTTCAGTTTAGGTTTAGGGTAATGTATAGGTTTAGGGATAGAAATAGGTTTAGGGTTATCCTAGGGTTAGCATTAGGTTTAGGATTAGGATTAGGGTAATGGATATGGTTAAAGCTCGGGTTAGGGCTATGTTTATGGTTAGGATTAAGGCTAGGGTTAGGGTTAGGTTTTTGGTTATGTCAAGAGTTAGGGTTAGGGTTAGGTTTAGGATAAGTGTTAGGGCTAGAATTAGGGTTATGGTTAGGGTTAAAGGTAGTGATGGGGCTCTGATTAGGGATAGGTTTTGGCTTAGGTTATGGCTAGGTTTAGGGATAGAACCAATGTAAGAACTAGGGTTATTATTAGAACTAGTTTTAGGGTTAGGGTTTGGACTACATCTAGGGTTAGGTTTAGGTTTAGATTTTGAGTGATGTTTTGAGCTAGGGTTAGTGTTAGTGTCAGAGTCAGGGTCAGGGTTTGTTTTAGGGTTAGGGATAGGACTCGAATTACAGCTAGGTTTAGGGTTAGGTGTAGCCTTAATGTTTGCTTTATGTTAAAGTTTAGGGTTAGGGCTATTGCTAGGTTGATTTGTATGGCTAGGTGTAGGGTAGGGCTAGTTTTAGGATTAGCATTAGTGTTACGGATTGTGTTATTGAGAAGTTTTGCTTAGGGTTAGGGTTAAATTTAGAGTTAGGGTTAGATATAGGATTAGGGCTAGAGCTAGGGTTAGGGCTAATATAAAGTCAAGTGATAGGATTATAGTAAGTGATAGGGTTAGAACTAGAAATAGGACTAAAGTGAGAGTTAGAGTTAGTCTTAGGGCTAGGGTTAGGCTAGGTTTAGGGCTAAATTAATGTGAGGATTAGGTCTAGTGTTTGTATTAGGGTTATGCCTAGTTTTAGGCTTAGGTTTAGTTTTAGGGATAGGGTCGATTGTTAGTATGGTTTGGTTTAGTAATAAGGCTAGGATGATGGCTAAAGTTTGTTTTAGGGTTATGGAAAGAATTAAGCCAAGGGCTAGTGTCAGGTCTAGGCTTACCTTAGGGATATATTGAGGGTTCGATTTATTGCTACATCTATTGTAAGGGTTCGGTTTTGGCTAAGGGTCAGGTTTAGAGCTACGGGTATTATTAGGGTTAGTATTAGGTTTCGGGTTTGGTTTAGGTTAGGGTTTAGGTCTAGAGCTTGAATTAGCATTAGGGTTTGGTTAGGATAATGATAGGTTTAGGTTTAGGATTCATAGTAGGTGTAGGGTAATTGATACGGTTAGAATTAGCAAAATGATTAGGGTTAGACTAGGGTTAGCCTTAGGGTTATGGTTCTGCTTAATATAATGGATAGGGTTAGGGCTAGGGTTATGGTTTTTATTAGGGCTAGAGTTTGGGTTAGGCCTAAGGTTAGGGTAAGGTTTAGTTTTAGGATATGATATAGAGTTTGAGCTAGGGTTAGCGCTAGGTCAAGTGTTAAGTTTAGGGTTAGGTTTGGTTATAGTTATGGTTAGGGTTTTCATTAGGTTTAGGGTATTGGATAGGGTTTCATGTCGTTTTAGGGTTAGGGTTAGGATTAGGTTTGGCTTAAGGTTAGGGTTAGGGATAGGTTTAGGGTAATGGTTAGAGTTTGAGCAAGGGTTAGCTCTATGCAAGGGTTAGGTTTATGGTTATATATAGGTTTAGGGTTAGGGTAGATTTAGGGTAAGGTTTAGGGTTATCATCAAGGTTAGGGTTAGGTTAATGGGTAGGGTTAGGGCTAGGGTTAGGTCAAGGGTTATCATTAACTTTAGGGTTAGATTTAGGGTAATATGTAGGCTTAGAGCTAGGGTTAGGGTTAGGGTTAAGGTTAGGATTAGGGCTAGGGTTAAGGTTAGGTTTAGGTTTAGGACATGGGTTAGTGTTAGGGTTAGGTTAAGTCTAAGGGTTAGGGATTGAGCTAGTGTTTGGACCAGGATGAGGATTAGGGTTAGAGTCAGAATGAGGGATAGGACTAGGGTTAACATTAGGGTTAGGGTTAGGTTTAGGGTTAGAGGTTGAGTTAGAGGTAGGTTTTGGCCTATAGTGATGGCTAGTTTCAGGGTTAGTGATATGGCTAGGTCTAGTGTTAGGGTTATGTTTTGTTTGTTTGTTTGTTTGTTTTTGTTGTTGTTGTTTTGTTTTTTTTTTTTTGTTAGGATAAGGTTTAGAGCTAGGGTTTGTGTTAAGGTAAGGGTCAGTGTTTGGTTTAGGGTTAGGTTTATTGTTAGGCCAGCATTAGGGCTAGAGTTTTGTCTAGGGGTAGGGTTAGTGTTTGGGTTAGGTTTAGGGTTATTATTAGGGCTAGAACTAAGTTTTTGTTTAGGGCTAGGCCTAGAGTTATCACTAGATAAAAGGTTAAGTGTAGGTCTAGGTGTACTGTAAGGGTAAGGTTTAGTTATAGGGTTAGTAAGTGATAGGGTTATAATTGGAATAGACCTAGGGCGATATTTAGAGTTAGTCTTAAGCCTAGGGTTAGGGTTAAATTTAGGGCTAAATTAGGGCTATGTTTATGATTAGGTGTAGGGTAAGGATTAGGGGAAAGGATGCGGTTATAGCTAGGTTTAGGGCTAGGGCGATGATTAGAATTAGGTTTAGGTCTAGGGTTAGGTTTGTGTTAGAATTAAGGCTAGATTTGGGGTTAGGATGAGGGCTAGGCTTAGGGTTAGGCCAAGATTTAGGGATGGGATAATGTCAGATATAGGGTTACAGCTAGGGATAGTTATAGGGTTAAGTTCATGGCTGTGTATAATATTTGGTTTAAGGTAAGGCTCAGGTTAAGAATAAGGTGTATTTTTTAGGGTCAAGGTCAGGTTTCGGGTTTGTGTTCGGTTAATTATTAGGTTTAGGGCTCAAATTAGCTTTAGGTTTAGAATTAGGGTTAGGTTTATGGATAGGTTTAGGTTTAGGATTCAGTTTAAGTGTAAGGTGATTGGTAGGGTTAGGGTTAGTGATAGGGTTAGTGTTAGGCCTAGGATTAGCATTTCATTTAGGGTTATTGTTAGGATAATGAATAGCATTAGAGCTAGGGTTAGGGCTAGGATTTGGAATAGGATTAAGGCTAGACATAGTGTTAGGGCTAGGGCTAGGGTTAGGTTTTGGGTTAGGTTTAAGGTACAGGTTAGGTTTTGAGCTAGGATTAGTGCTAGGGTGAGGGTTAGGTTTAGGATTATGTCTAGGGTTAGATTTACAGTTATGTTTAGGTTTAGTGTTAGGGTTAGGACTAATATTATCATTAGATTTAGGGTAATAGATACGGTTAGATGTCAGGTTAGGGGTAGGGGTAGTTTTAGGTTTTGGGTTAGTGTTAGGGTTTGGGCTAGGGTTAGTGTTTAAGGGTTAGGGTTTTATCTAGGGTTAAGGTTACAATGAGTGTTAGGTTTAGGGTTAGGTCTAGGATTAGGTTTACAATTAGGATTAGAGCTAGGGTTATCATTATGGTTAAGGTTCGGTTTAGGGTAATGGATAATTTTAGAGATAGGATCAGGACTAGTGGTAACAGTATGAATAGGTCTAGGATTAGGTTTAGGTTTAGGGAGAGGGCTAGGGTTATGTTTAGGGTTCGGTTTTGGGTTTTATCTAGGGTTATGTCTAAGGCGAGAGATAGGGTTAGCGTGAGGGTTAGGCTTAGGGTAAGGTATAGGGTTAGGTTAGGGTTAGGATTACACTTTGGTCTATATTTAGGCCTGGGATTAGGGCTATGTTTTGTGTTAGGTTTAGAGCTAGTTTTAGTGCTATGGTAATGTATTGGTAATGTTTACAGTTGCAACTATGTCTAGTGTTTGGTTTAGGTTTCAGTTATGGTCATTTTTATAGCTAAGTTTAGTGTTAGTGTCAGGGTCTGTGTTTGGATTAGGGTTAGGGTTATGGCTAGAGCCAGAATTAGGATTGGTTAGGTCTAAAGGTAAGGTTAGTTTTTGGCTTAGTATAGTGCTTATCATTAGAGCTAGGGCTAGTTTTTTGTTTAGGTCTTGGTTAAATATATGGCTAGATTTAGGATTAGGTTTGATCTAGACCTAGTGTTAGGGTTAGGTTTAGATATAGGGTTATGGGCAGGGCTAGTTTTAAGATTTGGTTTAGGTTCAGCATCAGAATAGAGGTCAGAGTTAGGGTTAGAGTTTGGGTTATGGTTATAACAAGAATGAGGGCTAGGGTTAGGACTAGTAATAGGGTTAGGGTTTGGGTTTGACTAAGGATTATTTTCAGGACTAGGGTTAGCATTAGGGTTGGGTTTCGGCTAGGGTAAAATGTAAGTTTAGAGCTAGGGTTAGAGCTAGGTTTTGGGTTAGGGTTAGGGATAGTGTTAAGGTTAGGGTTAGGGTGAAAGCTAGGGATAGGTATCAGATTTTGGCTAGATTTTGCTTAGAATTAGGTTTATGGTTACAGCTAATGTATGATCTAGGGTTATGATTAGAACTAGTTTTAGAATTAAGGTTAGGACCAGGTCTAGTGTTAGGTTAAGTATTAGGTTTAGGGTGATGTTTAGAGGTAGGGTTAGTTTTAATGTCAGAGACAGGTTTAGGATTAGTTTTAATGGTAAGATTAGGACTCAAATTAGGGCTATGCTTAGGGCTTGATATAAGGTTAGGTTTTGGTTTACGTAAAAGTTTAGGGTTAGTGTTATGGCTCAGTTTTGTTTTAGGGCTAAGCCTATGGTTAGGGCTAGTTTTAGGATTAGCCTTAGGGTTAGGGCTAGTGTTAGGGTTAAGTTTACGTGTTGAATTAGGGTTATATTTAGAGTTAATTTAGTTAGATTTTGATCTAGGGTTAGGGCAAGGTGTAAGGTTAGGGCTAGGGTTATTCTAGGCTATGGCTAGGAATAAGGTTAAGGTAAGTGATAGGGTTATAATTAGGGCTACAGCTAGGGCGAGAGTTATAGTTAGTCTTAAAGCTAGGATTAGGGTTAGGTTTAGGATTAGGGCTAGGGTTAGTGTTAGGGTTAGTTCTAGGGTTAAGGTTAGGGCTAGGTTTAGTGTTAGGGTTAGTGTTTGTGGTAGGTTTTGGGTAAGCAATGGGGTTATAACTAGGTTTAGGGCTAGGGAAAGTTTAGATTTAGGGTTAGGGTTATGATTTAGGCTAGGTTTTTGGCTAGGATGAGAGCTGGGTTCGTGTTAGGGTTAGGGCTAGGGTTAGGGCTAGGGCTAATGTCAGGTATAGGGTTACAGTTAGACATAGGTTGTGGTTTATGTTTATGATTAGGTCTAGTGTAAGGGTTAGATATAAGGTAAGGGTCAAGTTTATAGCTGTGTGTATTATTAGGGTCAGTGTTTGGTTTAGGTTAAGGTTTAGGTTTAGGGCTTGAATTAGCATTAGGGTTAGAGTTAGGGTTAGGTAATGAATAGGCTTAGGATTAGGGTTCACGTTAGTTTTGGAGCAAAGGATAGGTTTAAGGATTGAGATAGAGTTAGGGTTAAGCCTAGGGTTAGCATTAGGGTTAGGATTACAGTTACGGTAATGGTCAGTATTAGAGCTAGGGTTAGGGCTAGGGTTATCGTTATGATTAGGGCTAGGGTTAGGGTAGTTGTTATAATTAGATCTATGGTTAGGGCTATGGTTAATGTTAGGATTTGGGCTAGTGTTAGGTTAGGTTTGGGATAGGGCTAGGGTTACATTAAGGGTGAAAGTTAGGTTTCAGCTAGGGTTAGGTCTAAAGCAAGGCTTAGGGTTAGGGTTAGGGCTAGGGTTAGGTTAGGGGTTACACTTAGGGCTATGTTCAGGCCTAAAATTAGGGCTAGGTATTGTGTTAGTTTAGGCCTAGGATTAGGGCCATGGGTAATGTAAAATCTAGGGTTATGATTAGGGCTAGTTTTAGCATTAGGATTATGGCTAGGTCTAGTGTTAGGATTAGGTTTTGGTTTAGGATGAGCATTGGAGCTAGGATTATGTTAGGATCAGGGCCAGTGTTCATGTTAGATTTAGTTTTGGGTTTAGTGAGAGAATTAGGACTAGGGTTAGGTCTAGGGTTAGGCTTAGTGTTTGGGTTAGGTTAAGGGTTTTTGTTAGGGCTAAAACTAGGTTGTTGTTCAGGTCTAGGGCTAGAGATATGACTAGATTTGTTATTAGGTTTAAATCTAGGGCTAGTGTTAGGTTTAGGTTTAAGTATATGATTACCGGTAGGGCTAATGTTAGGGTTTGGTTTAGGGTTAGTTCAGGTTTATACCTGTGGATTGTGTTAGGGTCAGAATAAGTGTCAGGGTTAGGGTTTGGGTTTGGGTTAGGGTTAGAGCTAGAACGAAGGTTAGGGTTAGGATTAGTAATAGGGTTAGTGTTTGGTTTAGGCTAAAAATTATGGTTAGGACTAGGGTTAGCATTAGGTTTAGGGTTTAGTTTAAGGTAATGGATAGGGTAAAAGCTAGGGTTAGATCTAGGGTTAGGGTATGGATTAGGGCTAGTTAGGGTTAGGGTTTAAACTAGGATTAGTGCTCGGCTTAGGGCCAGGATTTGTGTTAGGTTGGGGCTAGTGTTAGGCCTACCATTAATGTATAAACCAGGGTTATGATTAGGGCTAATTTTTGGGTAAGTGTTACAGGTAGGTCAAGTGTTAGGGTTAGGGTTACCGTTAACGTGATGTTTAGACCTAGGGTTAGTGTTAGGGTCAGGGTCAGTGTTCGGGTTATAGTTAGGGTTAGGGTTAAACCTAGACTTATCACTAGAGTTAGGTCTAGGTGTAGGGTTAGTGTTTGTGTTAGGTTAAGGTTTATCATTAGGGCTAGGGCTAGGTTTTTGTTTAGGTCTAGGGCTAGATATATCCCTAGAGTTAGGATTAGGTTTAGGTCTAGGGCTAGTGTTAGGGTTAGGTTTAAATATATGTTTATTGCTAGTGCTAGTGTTAGGGTTCGGTTTATGATTAGGGTCAGGTTTAGACATACGGTTATCATTAGGGTCAAAATAAGTGTCAGGGTTCAGTTTAGGTTTTGGGTTATGTTTAGAGCTAGAATAATGGCTAGGGTTAGGACTAGTTATAGGGTGAGGTTTTGGGTTAGGCTAAGGATTAGGGTTATGCCTAGGGTTAGCATTAGGGTTTGGTTAGCTTAGGGTAAGGGATAGGATTAGAGCTAGATTAGGGCTATGTTTAGGGTTAGGGTTAGGGATAGTGTTAGGTTTAGGTTTAGGGTTAAAGCTAAGGTTAGGTCTTGCATTAAGGCTAGGTTTTGGTTAGAGTTAGGGCTAGTTTTAGAGTTATGGCCAATGTATGGACTATGGTTATGATTTTGGCTAGTTATAGGATTAGGATTAGGACAAGGTCTAGTGGTAGGGTTAGGTAAAATGTTTAGAGCTAGCATTAGTGTTAGGGTTAAATTCAAGGTCAGAGTAATTTTAGGGTTAGGGTTTGGACTCGAATTAGGGCTAGGGTTAGGGCAAGGTGTAGGGTTACGTTTTGGTTTAGGTTAAGTTTTAAAGTTAGGGCTATGGCTGGGTTTTGTTTTAGGGCTATGACTATGTGGTTAGGGCTAGTTTTAGGCTTAGCATTAGGTTTAATGCTAGTGTTAGGTTTAGGTTTAGGCTTAGGGTTAAAGTTAGATTTAGATTTAGGATTAAATCTAGTGTTAGGTCTATGGCTGAGGATAGGGCTACTGTTAGGTTTTGGTTTATAGCTAGGATTAGGGTTATGGTAAGGGATAGGTTTAGAACTATGAATAGGGCTAGGGTGAGAGTTAGAATTAGTCTTATGGCTAATCTTACAGTTTGGTTAGGTATAGGGCTTAATTAGGGTGAGAATTAGGGCTAGGTTTATGGTTATGTTTAGGCCTAGTGTTCTTTTTAGGCTTATGGTTATGTTTAGTGTAAGTGATAGGGTTAGAGTTAGGAATAGGGCTAGGGTGAAGGTTAAAATTAGGGTTAGGGCTAGGGTTTTATTAGAGTTATGATTAAGGCTAGGTTTAGGGCTAGGATGAGGGCTAGCATTTGTGTTAGGGTTAGGGCTAGGATTAGTTTTAGAGCGAATATCTGATCTAGGATTATGGTTAGTGATAGATTTAGGGTTAGGTTTATGGCTATCTTTAGTGTGAGTGTTAGGTTTAGGGCAAGGGTCAAGTTTAGAGTTAGGGGTATTATTAGGGTCATGGTAAGATTTAGGGTTTTGTTTGGGTTAGGGTTTAGGGTTAGGGCTCAAATTAGTGTTAGGTTTTGGTTAGGGTAATGATAGGGTTTGGTTTAGCGATCAGGTTAGATTTAGCATAATGGATAGGGTTACAGTTATGCACAGGGTTAGATTTAGGCCTAGGTTTAGCATTATAATTAGGGTTATGTTTAGGGTAATTGATAGGGTTAGAGCTAAATTTAGGGCTATGCTTATGGATAGGATTAAGGTTAGGGTTAGGGTTAAGGTTATGGGTTTGGTTTGTGTAAAGTATAGAGCTAGAATTACAGCTAGGGAAAATGTCAGTTCTAGGGTTATGGTTAGAGAGAGTTTTAGGGTTAGGTTTATGGCTAGGTCTAGTATAAGGGTTAGGTTTAGGGGTAGGGTCAGTGTTAGAGCTAGGTATATTATCACAGGAAGGGTCAGAGTTAGAGTTTGTGTTAGGTTAAAGTTTAGGGTTAGGGCTTGAATTAGCACTATGATTAGAGTTAGGATAATGATAGGGTTAGGTTTAGGGTTCAAGTTAGGTTTAGGTTAATGAAATGGTTTAGGGTTAGGGATAAGTTTAGGGTTAGGCCTAGGGTTACCATTAGAGGTATAATTATGGTTAGGCTAATGGATAGGTTTAGAGCTAGTTATATGGCTAGGGTTATGGTTGGAATTCTGGCTAGTGTTAGGGTAAGGTTCAGGGCTAGGTTCTGGGTAACGGTTAGGTTTAGTGTTAGGATTATAGCTAGGTTTAAGGCTCGGTTTAGGGCTTGATTTGTGGTTCAGTTAGGCCTAGGGTTTGGGCTTTGGCTAATGTATGAACTAGTTTTGCAATTAGTGCTAGTTTTAGGGTTAGGGTTAGGGCTAGGTGTAGTGTTATGGTTAGGTTTAGGATTAGGGTGATATTTAGAGCAAGGGTTATTGTTAGAGTCAGTGTCAGAGTCAGGGATAGTTTTAGGGATAGGGTTAGAACTCGAATTATGGCTAAAGTTAGTACTAGGTGTATGGTTAGACTTTGGTTTAGGTTTAGGTTTAGGGATACAGGTTGGTTTCCTTTTAGGACTAGGGCTAAAGTTACAGCAACATTATGGATTAGCATCAGGGTTAGGGCTAGGATTAGGTTGAGGTATAGGCTTAGGGTTAGAATTAGGATAAGATCTAGTGTTAGGGCTAGGGCTAGGGCTAGGGTTAGGGTTATAGTAACGAATATGGTTAGAACTAGGGATATGGCTATGGCGAGAATTAGAGTTAGTTATAGTAGTAGTCTTAGGGTTAGGATTAGGGTTAGGGCTAGGGTTAGGGCTAAATTAGGGCTAGGAATAGGGCTAGGGTTAGTATTAGAGTTAGGGCTCTATTAGAGCTAGGATTAGGGCTAGAGTTAGTATTAAGGTTAGAGCTAAATTAGGGTGAGGATTAGGGCTAGGCTTAGTGTTAGGTTTAGGGCTAAATTAGGACTAGTATTAAAGCTAGGGTTAATGTTAGGGTTAGACCAAGGGGTTGGACTAAATTTAGGGTTAGATTGGTGTTAAGGTTAATTTTAGGGCAATGCTTGGGTTTATACCTAGCTTTAGGGCTATGGTGAGGGTTAGAATTAGGATTAGGCCTAGGGTTATGGTTCAATTTATGATTAAGGCTAGGTTTAGGGCTAGGTTACAGGCTAGGGTTTCTGTTAAGGTTATGGCTATGACCAGGTCTAGGGCTAATATCAGGTCTAGGGTAAAAGTTAAGGATAGTTTTGGAGTTAGCTTATGGCTAGGTCTAGTTTAAGCATTAGGTTTCGATTAAAGGTCAGCTTTAGGACTAGGGCTATTATTAGGGTCAGGGTCTGGATAAGGGTTAGCATTTGGTTTAGCTAAAGGTTTAAGATTAGAGCTAGAATTATCATTAGGGTTAGGTTTAGGGGTGGCATAAAGGATAGGGTTTAGTTTAGGTTTCAGTTAAGATTTAGGGTAATGGATGGGTTAGGTTTCACGATCGGGTGAGGTTTAGCATTAGGGTTAGGGTTATGTTTAGTGTAATGGATAGGTTTAGAGCTAGGGTTAGTGCTAGGTTATGGTTTGGATTAAGTCTAGGATTA
>NW_026006479.1:195628-198029 GCF_001458135.2 Marmota marmota marmota
AAGTCTAGAATTATGTTTTGGTTAGTGTTAGTGTAAGGACATTGTCAGAGTTTTGTTTTACAGCTAAGGCTACTTTTAGGATTAGTGATAGTGTTAGCGCTAGTGGTATGGTGAGGTTTAGGCTTAGATTTATTGTTATGGTTAGATCTAGGTTTAGGGCTATGGCTATGTTTAGGGCTCAGGTGAGGGCTAGTGTTAGGGTTATTAATGGATAGAGTTAGAACTAGAAATTAGGCTATGGAGAGAGTTAGAGTTAGTCTTAGGGCTAGGGTTAGGGTTAGTTTTAGGGTTAGGGATAAATCAGGGCTAGATTTAGGAACAGAGTTAGGGTTAGGTTTAGGGGAAGGGATGGGGTTATAGTTAGGTTTAGGGCTCATGTGAGATTTAGAATTAGGGTTAAGGCTAAGGTTAGGATTAAGGCTATGTTTAGTGCTAGGATGAGGGTTTGTGTTAGGGCTAAGGCTAGGATTAGGGATAGGGCTAATGTCAGGTCTAGATTTATGGTTAGTGTTAGTTTTAGGGTTAGATTACGGCTAGGTCTAGTGTAAGGTTTAGGTTTAGATAAAGGTCAAGTTTAAAGCTAGGTATGTTTTTAGGGTCAGGGTCTGGGTAGGGTTTGGTTTAGGTTAGGTTTTAGGGTTAAGGATTGAATTAGCTTTAAGGTTAGGGTTACATACAGATGGGGTAATGCTTAGAATTAGGTTTAGGGTTCAAGTTAAATTTAGAGTAATGGATAGGGTTAGTGTTAGCGATAGGGTTAGCGTTACACCTAGAGTTAGCATATGAGTTAGGCTCATCTTTAGCATAATGGGTAGTGTTAGAGCTAAGGCTAGGGCTAGGGATAAGGTTATGATTAGGGCTAGGGTTAGTGTCAGGCATAGTTTTAGGGTAAGTATTAACATTTACGCTAGGGTTAGGTATTGGGTGATGGTTAGGGTTAGAGTCAGGGCTAGGGTTAGGGTTAGGGCTATATTAGGGTAAGGGTTAGAGATTGAGCTAGGTTTAGGGCTAAGGCGAGTGTAGGATTAGGCTTAGGTCTAGGATTCTGGTTAGGGTCATGATTAGGGCTAGGTTTATGGGTAGGATAAGGGCTAGGTTTTTTGTGAGGTTTAGGGCTAACATTAGGGCTATGGGAAATATAACAGCTAGGAATATGTTTATGGCTAGTTTTAGGGTTAGGGTTATGGATATGTCTAGTGTTAGGGTTAGATTTTGGGTTAGGATAAGGTTTAAAGCTAGAGTTTGTTTAGAGTTAAGGGTCCTTATTCAGGATATGGTTAGGTTTAGGGTGAGTGCCAGAATTACGACTAGCTTTTGGTCTAGAGATAGGATTAGTCTTTAAGTTAGGTTAACGGTTACTGTTAGGGCTAGTGCTAGGTTTTTGTTTAGGGCTAGAGCTAGATTTATGAGTATATTTAGGATTAGGTTTCGTCTAGTGCTAGTGTTACTCTTAGGTTTAAGTATAGGTTTAACAGTATGGGAAGTGTTAGGTTTTGGTTTACTGTTAGGGCCAGGTTTAAACTTAGGTTTATTGTTAGGGTCAGTATAAGCGTCAGGGTGAGGGTTAGGTTTAGAGCAAAAATTCGGGCTAGGATAGGACTAGTAATAGAGTAAGGGTTTGGGGTAGGTGAAGAATTAATTTTAGGACTATGGTAGCATTAGGGTTAGGGTTTGATTAGGGAAAGGGATAGGGTTAAAGGTAGAGTTAGGGTTAGGATTAGTTTTAGGGCTAGGGTTTTGGTTAGGATTAGAGTTAAAAAATAGGGTTAGGTCTCGGTTTCGGGCTAGGATTTGTGTTATCATTAGCGCTAGGCTAATAAAAGAACTAGGTTTCTGTTTAGGGTTAGTTCTAGGGTTAATGTTAGGGCAATGTTTAGAGCTAGGGTTAGTGTTAGGGGCCGAGTTAGTGTCAGGGTTATTTCTAGGATTACTTTTAGGACTCAAATTAGGGCTAGGTTTAGGACTAGGTGTGGCTTTAGTATTTGGTTTAGGTTAAGGGTTAGGGTTATGGCTCAGTTTTGTTTTAAGTTTAGGGTAAATTTAGGGCTAGTTTTGCATTTAGCATTAGGGTTAGGGCTAGAGTTAGGATGAGCATTATACTTAATTTTAGTTTCAAATCCAGGTTTAAGCCTTGGGTGAAGGTTAGGGCTAGTTTGGGGCTAGGGATAGGCCTAGCTTTTGGGTTATGGTAAGGGATAGGTTTAGAGACAGGGATAGGGCTAGGGCAAGAGTTCAAGTTAGTCTTAGAGATAGGGAAAGTGTTAGGTTTACTGTTAAGGCTAAATTAGTGCTAGGAATAGTGCTAGGGTAAGTGTTAGATTTAGGCCTAGGTTTAGGGCTAGGGTTAGGTTTACAATTAGGGTTACGGTAAGGTATGATGTTACAGATATGTTTAGTGCTA
>NW_026006479.1:201214-206261 GCF_001458135.2 Marmota marmota marmota
GGTAGATTTAGAGTTAGGGCTAAATTAGGGCTAGGATTAATGCTAGGGTTAGTGTAAGGGTTAGGCCTATGGTTAGGGTTAGTTTTAGTGTTAGGGTTAGAATTAGGTTTAGGGGAAGGGATAGGGTTATAGCTAGCTTTAGGGCTACAGCGAGGGTTATAATTAGGGTTTGGACTAAGGTTAGGGTTTGGGTTAAAATTAAGGCTAGGTTTAGGGTTAAGTTGAGGATTTGTGTTAGGTCTAGGGCTAGGATTTGGCCTAGGGCTAATGTCAGGTCTAGGTTCATGGTTTGTATTAGTTCTAGTGTTAAATTATGGCTATGTCTAGTATAAGGGTTAGATTTAGCGTTGCGGTCAGCTTTAGCACTACGTGTATTATTAATGTCAGGGTCTGGGTAGAGTTTGGTTTTGGTTAAGATTTAGGGTTAATGCTTGAGTTAGCAGTGGGTTAGCGTTAGGGTTAGGTTAATGTACAGAAATGGGTTTATGGTTCCTTGTTTGTTTAGAGTAATGGATATGGATAGGATTAGTGTGAGCGATAGGGTTATCATTAGGCCTAGGGATAGCATTTGAGTTAGGTTTATCTAAGGGTAATGGATAAGGTTAGAGCTAAGTTTAGGGCTAGGCTTAAGGTTAGGTTTAGGATTAGGGTTAGAGTTAGGCCTAGGGTTAATGTTAGGGTTAGGTTTAGGGTAAGTGTAGGCATTTGATCTAGGGTTAGGCCTAGGGTGAGTGTTAGGTTTTGAGTCAGGGCTAGGGGTTAGGTTTAGGGTTAGAGTTATGTTTAAACTAAGGATTAGAGTTTGAGCTAGGGTTAGGGCTAGGGCGAGCATTAGCATTAGGGTTAGGTCTAAGGTTATGGTTAGGTTTACGATTAGGGCTAGGTTTAGGGCTAGTATACGGGCTAGGTTTTGTGTGATGTTTAGGGTAACTTTAGGGCTATGGGTAATGTAAGAGCTAGGGATATGTTTATTACTAGTGTTAGGGTCAGGGTTATGGATAAGTCTAGTGTTAGTGTTAGGTTTGGGTTTAGGATAAGGTTTAGATTTAGGGTTTCTATTTGATAAAGGGTCATTGTTGGGTTAGGATTAGTTTTATGGTTAGGCCCACAATCAGGACTAGCATTTGGTCTAGTGACAGGTTTTGTCTTTATGTTATTTTAACGGTTATTGCTAATGCTAGTGCTAGGTTTTTGTTTAGGGCCAAGGCTAGATTTATGACTCTATTTAGGATTAGATTTGGTCTAGTCCTAATGTTAATGTTAGGGTTAGTTTTATGGTTAGGCCCACAATCAGGACTAGCGTTTGGTCTAGTGACAGGT
The DNA here is from genome assembly GCF_001458135.2 of Marmota marmota marmota. Lineage (NCBI taxonomy): Eukaryota > Metazoa > Chordata > Mammalia > Rodentia > Sciuridae > Marmota > Marmota marmota. Next base: position 202,535 of record NW_026006479.1, read on the forward strand.
CTTGTCTTTACGTTATGTTAACGGTTATTGCTAATGCTAGTGCTAGGTTTTTGTTTAGGGCTAAGGCTAGATTTATGACTCTATTTAGGATTAGATTTGGTCTAGTCCTAGTTTTAATGTTAGGTTTAAGTATAGATTTACTGGTAGAGGTAGTGTCAGGGTTTGCTTTAGGGTTAGGGTCAGGTGTAGATCTAGGATTGGTGTTTGGGTCAGAATAAGGGTTAAAGTTAGGATTAGGGTTAAAGGTAGAATGATGAGGGCTAGGTTTAGAACTACTAATAGTGTTAGCATTTTGGGTAGGCTAAGGATTAAGTTTAGGACTAGCATTAGGGAGAGAGTTTGGGTTGGGTTAAGGAATGGTTTAGAGGGACAGATAGGGTTAGAGTTTGAGTCAGGGCTCGCATTAAGGCTAGAATTTGTGTTACCATTAGGGTTACGGCTAATGAAAGGAGTAGTTTTGTGATTAGGGCTAGTTCTAAGGTAAGCATTATGGCAAAGTTTAGAGCAAGGGGTACTGTTGGGTTCAACTCAGGGTCAGGGTTATTTCTATGGTTAGATTTAGGACTCAAAATAGGGCTAAGTTGAGGAAGAGGAGTGAGGTTAGTGTTTGGTTTATGTTAAGGGTTAGGGTTAGGATTATGGCTCGGTTTTGTTTTAGGGCTAGGGTAGGTTTAGAGCTAGTTTTCCAATTAGCATTAGGTTTAGGGCTAGTGGTAGAATGAGGTTTGGGCTTAAGGTTAGAGATTACAACCAGGTGTAGGGTTCGGGTGATGGTTAGATTTAGGGTTGTGGCTAGGGATAGGGATAGGTTTTGGGTTTGGGTAATGGATAGGTTTTGAACTTTGGATAGGGCTGGTGCGAGAGTTAGAGTTAGTCTTAGGGCTAGGGATAGGATTAGGTTTAGGTTAGGTTTAAATTAGGGCTAGGATTAGCCCTTGGGTTAGTGTTAGGTTTTGGCCGAGAGTTAGGCCTAGGGTTATGTTAGCGTTAGTGTGAGGGTAATGTATGATGTTACAGCTATATTTTGGGCTAGGGCATGGGATAAAATTCAGGTTAGGGCACGGTTAAGGTTTGGAATAGGATTGAGGCTAGGCTTAAGGATAGGATTAGGGGTAGGGTTTGTGTTCGTGTTAGGGCTAAAATTAGGTATAGGGCTAATATCAGTTCTAGGGTTATGGTTAGGGACAGTGTTAGGTTTAGGTTTATGGCCAGGTCTATTGTAAGGGTTATGTTGAGTGTTAGGGTCAGGTTTACCACTAGGAGTATTATTAGGGTCAGGGTCAGGGTTAGGGTATGGATTAGGTTAATGTTTAGGGTTAGGGATAAAATTAGCATTAGGGTTAGTGTAATGGATATGGTTAGGTTTCAGGTTCAGGTTAGGTTTAGTATAATTGACAGTGTTAGGGTAAGGCATAGTGTTAGATTTAGGCCTAGGGATAGAATTTGGTTAAAGATATGGTTCAGGTAATGGATAGGATTAGATCTACATGTAGGACTAGGATTATGGTTAGTTAGGACTATGGTTAGGGTTACACCTAGGATTAGAATTTGCTTAGGGATATGGTTAGGGTAATGGATAAAATTATGTCTAGGTTGAGGGCTAGAGTTATGGTTAGGAATAGGGCTATGGTTTGGTTTAGATTTTGGGTTAGGACAAGGTTTAGGTTTAGTGTTAGTTTTAGGTTAAGTGTTAGGGCTAGGGATAGGATTAGAGCTATGATTAAACTAGAGTTAGGGCTTGGATTAGGGCTAGGTTTGGGGTTAGGTTTGGGCTAGTGTAGAACTACGGCTAAAGTAAGAACTAGTATTACGATTAGGGCTAATATTAGGGTTAGAATAAAGACTAGGTCTAGTGTTTATATTAGTTTTAGGTTTAGGGGGATGATTAGAGATAGGGTTATTGTTAGGGTCAGAGTCAGGATCAGTGTTATTTTTAGGATTAGGAATAGAACACGAATTAGGGCGAGGGTTAAATCTAGGTGTAGGGTTATGATTTGTGTTAGTGTTAGGGTAAGAATTAGGAATAGGGCTAATATCAGGTCTAGGGTTATGTTTAGGTTAGAATTAGGGTTGGGGCTATGGCTCAGTTTTGTTTTAGAGCTAGGGCTATGGTTAGGGCTGGTTTTGCGATTAGCGATAATGTTAGGGATAGTAGTAAGGTGAAGTTAAATTTTTATTAATTGTTGTGCTTGGATCTAGGTTTAGGGCTAGGGCTATGGTTAGGGCTAGAGTTAGAGCTAGTGTTTCTGTTATGATAGGGTTAGACTAGAAATAGGGCTAGGGCAAGACTTAGAGTTAGTCTTAGGGCTAAGATTAGGGGTGGGTCTAATGTTAGGGCTAAATTAGGGATAGGATTAGCGCTAGGGTTAGTGTTTTGCTTAGGGGCTAGGGTTAGGGTTAATGTTAGTGTTACAGATAGGGTTAGGTTTAGGGAAAGAGATGGGGTTATACCTAGGTATAGGGATAGGGTGAGAGTAGAAGTAGTGGTAGGACAAGGTTAGAGTTTCGGTTATGATTAAGGCTAGTTTAGGTCTAGGTTTTAGGGTTTTTGTTAGGGCTAGGGCTAGGATTACGGATGGGGCTAATTTCAGATCTATGGTTTTTGTTAGGAATAGTTTTTGGGTTAGGTGATGGCTAGGTCTAGTGTAAGGATTACGTTTAGGTTAAATGTCAGTGTTAGAGCTAGGCATATTATTAGGGTCAGTGTCGGGTAGGTTTGGTTTAGTTTAAGGTTAAATGTGGAGGGTTGAATATAGCTTAAGGTTAAAGTTAGAAGTAGGTAATGGATACGGTTAGGTTTAGGGTTCAAGTTAACTTTAGAGTAATGGATAGGGTTAGTGTTAGCAAAGGGTTAGCATTAGGCCTATGATTAGCATTAGAGTTAGGCTTATTTTTAGGTTAATGGATAAGGTTATATATAAGGTTATTGCTAGGGTTAAGGTTAGGATTAGTGCTAGTGTTAGGTTTAAGCCCAGGGTTAGTGTCAGGGTTAGGTTTAGGGTACATGTTAGGATATGAGCTAGGGTTAGGGCTAGGGAGAGGGTTTGGGTTAGAGTCATGGCTAGGGTTATGGTTAGGGTAACGATTAGGGCTAGGTTAAGAGCTAGGATAAAGCTAGGTTTGTGTGGTGTTTATGACTAGCATTAGGGCTATCGGTTAGTATTACAGTTAGGGTTAGAGTTAGGGCCAGAATTAGGACTATTGTTGGGTCTAGGTATAGGGTTAGTCTTTGGGTTAGGTTAAGGGTTAATTTTAGGGCTATTGAAAGTTTTTGTTTAGGGCTAGGGACAGATTTATGACTATATTTAGGATTAGTTTTGGTCTAATGCTAGTGTTACTATAAGGTTTAGGTACATGTTTACTGGTAAGGGTAGGGGTATGGGTAGGGTCCAGTTTAGGTTTACTGTGAGGTTTAGTTCTAGGGTTAGTGTTAGAGTCAGAGTAAGGGTCAGGGTTAGTGTTAGTGTTACAACTAAAATGAAGGCTAGGTTTAGGATTAGTAATAGAGTTGGAGATTGTGGTAGGCTAATAATTAGCGTTAAGACTAGGTAACATTAGGGTGAGGGTTTGGCTTAGGGAAAGGGATGGGTTTAGAGGTAGGATTAGGGTTAGGGATAGCTTTAGGGCTAGGGTTAGGGTTAGAGTTAGTCTTCGGGTTAAACCTGGGTTTAGAGCTTGGATTAGCACTAGGATTTGTGTTAGTTTTAGGGCTATGGCTAATGAAAAA
>NW_026006479.1:210886-215685 GCF_001458135.2 Marmota marmota marmota
GGTTAGGGTTAGGGTTAGGTTAATGTATAGAATTGGGTTTATGGTTTCTGTTAGGTTCAGATTAATGGATATTGATAGGATTAGTGTGAGCGATAGGGTTATCATTAGGCCTTGGGATAGCATTTGGGTTAGGCTTATCTAAGGGCAATGGATAGGGTTAGAGCTAAGGTTAGGGCTAGGCTTAAGGTTAGGTTTAGGATTAGGGTTAGGGTTAGGCCTAGGGTTAATCTTACGGTTAGATTTAGGGTAAGTGTAGGCATTTGATCTAGGGTTAGGCCTAGGGCGAGAGTTAGGTTTAGGGTTAGAGTTATGTTTAAACTAAGGATTGGAGTTTGATCTAGGGTTAGGGCTAGGGCAAGCATTAGCATGAGGGTTAGGTCTAAGTTTATGGTTAGGTTTATGATTAGCGTTAGGTTTAGGGCTAGTATAAGGGCTAGGTTTTGTGTGATGTTTAGGGTAACACTAGGGCTATGTGTAATGTAAGAGCTAGGGATATGGTTATGGCTAATGTTAGGGTCAGGGTTATGGATAAGTCTAGTGTTAGTGTTAGGTTTTGGTTTAGGATAAGGATTAGATATAGGGTTTCTATTAGATAAAGGGTCATTGTTGGGTTAGGGTTAGTTTTATGGTTAGGGCCACAATTAGGACTAGTGTTTGGTCTAGTGATACGTTTAGTCTGTACATTAGATTAAGGGTTATTTCTAGGACAAGTGCTAGGTTTTTGTTTAGGGCTAAGGATAGATTTATGACTCTATTTAGGATTAGGTTTGGTCTAATCCTAGTGTTAATGTTAGGTTTAAGTATAGGTTTACTGGTAGAGGTAATGTCAGGGTTTGCTTTAGGTTTAGCATCAGGTGTAGATCTAAGTTTAGTGTTTGGGTCAGAATAAGGATCAAGTTTAGGATTAGGGTTAAACTAGAACGAGGGTTGGATTTAAGACTACTAATAGTGTCAGAGTTTTGGTAGGCTAAGTGTTAAGTTTAGGACTAGCATTAGGGAGAGGGTTTGGCTTGGGGTAAGGAATGGGTTAGTGGTATTGTTAGGGTTAGGTTTGAGTCAGGGCTCGGATTAGGGCTAGAATTTGTGTTACCATTAGAGTTACGGCTAAAGAAAGAAGTAGTTTTCTGATTAGGGCTTGTTCTAGGGTTAGTGTTATGGCAATGTTTAGAGCTAGGGGTACTGTTAGGGTCCGACTCAGGGTCAGGGTTATTTCTATGGTAAGAGTTAGGACTCAAAATAGGGTTAAGTTGAGTGATAGGTTTAATGTTAGTGTTTGGTTTAGGTTAAGGGTTTTGGGTTACGATTATGGCTCTGTTTTGTTTTAGGGCTAGGGTAAGTTTAGGGCTAGTTTTCCAATTAGCATTAGGTTTAGGGCTAGTGTTAGGGTGAGGTTTGGGCTTAAGGTTAGAGATAGGTTTAGGATTAGGTTTAAATTAGGGCTAGGATTAGCCCTAGGGTTAGTGTTTTGTCTTGGCCTAGAGTTAGGCCTAGGGTTACAGTTAGCGTTAGGGTGAGGGTAAGGTATGATGTTACAGCTATATTTTGGGCTAGGGCATGGGATAAAATAAGGGTTAGGGCCCAGTTAAAGTTATGCATAGGATTAAGGCTAGGCTTAGGGCTATGATTAGGGGTAGGGTTTTGTTAGTTTTAGGGCTAGGATTAGATCTAGGGAAAATGTCAGTTCTAGAGTTATGGTTAGGGATAGTTTTAAGTTTAGGCTTATGTCTAGGTCTATTATAAGGGTTACGTTTGGTGTTAGGGTCATGTTTACAGCTAGGGGTATTATTAGGGTCAGAGTCAGGGTTAGGGTATGGGTTAGGTTAAGGTTTTGGGTGAGGGCTAAAATTAGCATTAGGGTTAGGGTAATGGATATGGTTAGGTTTCAGGTTCAGGTTAGGTTTAGTATAATGGACAGGGTTAGGGTAAGGCATAGTGTTAGATTTAGGCCTAGGGATAGAATTTGGTTAAAGATATGGTTCAGTAATGGATAGGATTAGAGCTACAGTTAGGACTAGCATTATGTTTAGGTTAGGGCTATGGTTAGGGTTAGGCTTAGGGTTAGAATTTGCTTAGGGATATGGTTAGGGTAATGGATAAAATCATATCTAGGTTGAATGCTAGTGTTATGGTTAGGAATGGGGCTATGGTTTGGTTTAGGTTTTGGGTTAGGAAAAGATTTAGGTTTAGCGTTAGTTTTAGGTTAAGTGTTAGGGCTAGGGATAGGATTAGAGCTACTATTAAACTAGAGTTAGGGCTTGGATTAGGGCTAGGTTTTGGTTAGGTTTGGGCTAGTGTAGTACTATGGCTAAAGTAAGAACTAGGATTAAGATTATGGCTAATATTAGGGTTAGCATAAAGACTAGGTCTAGGGTTTATATTAGGTTTAGGTTTAGGGGGATGATTAGAGATAGGGTTAGTGTTAAGGTCAGAGTCAGGATCAGTGTTAATTTTTGGATTAGGAATAGGACTCAAATTAGGGCGAGGGTCAAGGCTATGTGTAGGTTTAGGATTTTTGTTAGTGTTATTATAAGAATTAGGAATAGGACTAATATCAGGTCTAGGGTTATGTTTAGGTTACGGTTAGGATTGGGGCTATGGATTAGTTTTGTTTTAGAGCTAGGGCTATGGTTAGGGCTACTTTTGGGATTAGTGATAATGTTATGCCTAGTAGTAAGGTGAAGATAAATCTTATATTAATTGTTATGGTTAGATATAGGTTAATGCTAGGGCTATGGTAAGGGCTAAAATTATGGCTAGTGTTTCAGTTATGATAGAGTTAGAACTAGAAATAGGGCTAGGGCGAGACTTAGAGTTAGTCTTGGAGCTAGGTTTAGGTGTGGGTTTAAGGTTAGGGCTAAATTAGGGCTAGGATTAGCACTAGGGTTAGTGTTAGGGTTAAGGCTAGTGTTAGGGTTAGTGTTTGTGTTAGAGATAGGGTTAGGTTTAGGGAAAGGGATGGGTTTATAGCTAGGTTTAGTGATAGGGCAAGAGTAGAAGTAGGGTTAGGTCTATGTTAGGGTTCGTGTTATGATTAAGGCTCACTTTAGTTCTAGGTTTTAGGGTTTGTTTTAGGGCTAGGGCTGGGATTAAGGATAGTGCTAATGTCAGGTCTATGGTTTTGGTTAGGAATAGATTTAGGGTTAGGATATGGCTAGGTCAATTGTAAGGATTAAGTTTAGGGTAAATGTCAGGTTTAGAGCTAGCTGAATTATTAGGGTCAGGGTTGGGTAGGGTTTGGTTTAGTTTAAGGTTTAGAATGGAGGGTGAATGAGCTTAGGTTTAGGGTTAGAAGTAGGTAATGGATAGCGTTAGGTTGAGGGTTCAAGTTAAGTTTAGAGTAATGGACAGGGTTAGTGTTAGCGATAGTGTTAGCATTAGTCCTATGGTTAGCATTAGAGTTAGGCTTATCTTTAGGATAATGGATAAGGTTATAGGTAAGGTTAGTGCTAGGGTTAAGGTTAGAGTTAGTGCTAGATTTAGGTTTAGTCCTAGGGTTAGTGTAGGGTTAGGTTTAGGGTACGTTTTTGGATATGAGCTAGGGTTAGTGCTAGGGCGATGGTTTGGGTTAGAATCAGAGCTAGGGTTATGGTTAGGTTAAGGATTAGGGCTAGGTTTCATGCTAGGATAAGGCTAAGTTTGTGTGGTGTTTATGGCTAGCATTAGGGCTATCGGTTAGGATTATGGTTAAGGTTAGAGTTAGGGCCAGAATTAGGACTAGTGTTGGGTCTAGGGATATTGTTAGTTTTTGGGTTAGGTTAAGTTTTATTTTTAGGGCTAGGGATAGATTTATGACTATATTTAGGATTAGGTTTGGTCTAATGCTAGTGTTACTGTAAGGTTTAGGTACAGGTTTACTGGTAATGGTAGGGGTAGGTATAGGGTCCAGTTTAGGGTTAGTGTGGGTTTTAGTTCTAGGGTAAGTGTTAGGATCTGAGTCAGGGTCAGGGTTCCTTCTAGGGTTAGGTTTAGCAATCAAATTATGGCAAGTTTGAGGGATAGATTTAGGGTTAGTGTTTGGTTTAGGTTAAGTGTTAGGGTTAGTTTTATTGCTCAGTTTTGTTTTAGGGCTAGGTTAGGGTTAGGGCTAGTTTTCCAAATAACAGTATGGTCAGGGCTAGTGTTAGGGTGAGTTTTAGTCTTAAGTTTAAGGTTATATTCACATTTAGGGCTAGGGCAAAGTTTAGGGCTGAGTATGGGGCTAGGGATAGAGCTAGAATTTGGGTTATGGTAAGGGATAGGGCTAGGGAAAGACTTGCATTTAGTCTTAGGATTAGGGATAGGGTTAGTTTTAGAGTTAGAGCTAAATTAGGGCTAGGATTAGTGCTAGGGTTAGTGTTAGATTTAGGCCTTGGTTTAGGGCTAGGGTTATGTTTAGTATTACGGTTAGGGTAAGGTATGATGTTACAGCTATGTTTTTGGCTAGGTAAAAGGATAAAATTAGGGAAAGGGCTAGGGTTAAGATTATGGTTAGGATTAAGGCTAGGCTTAGTGCTAGGATTAGGGGTAGGATTTGTGGTAGGGTTAGGGTGAGGATTAGAGCTAGGACTAATGTCAGGTCTAGGGTTATGGTTAGGGATAATTTTAGGTTTAGGTTTATAGCCAGATCTATTGTAAGTGTTAGGTTGAGTGTCAGGTTCAGCTTTACATCTAGGGTATTATTAGGTTTGGAATCAGGTTTAGGGTATGTGTTAGGTTAAGATTTAGGGTTAGGGCTCAAATTAGAATTAGGGTTAGTGTTAGGGTTAGGGTAATTTATATGATTAGGTTTAGGGTTCAGTTTAGGTTTAGAGTAATGGAGA
>NW_026006480.1:0-4885 GCF_001458135.2 Marmota marmota marmota
GGAGTAGAGAGAGAAGATGGGAGGGGAGGGGAGGGGAGGGGAGGGGGGATAGTAGAGGATAGGAAGGGCAGCAGAATACAAAAGACACTAGTATGGCAGTATGTAAAAAAGTGGATGTGGAACCGATGTGAATCTGCAATATGTACACGGGGCAAAAATGGGAGTTCATAATCTGCTTGAATCAAATGTATGAAATATGATATGTCAAGAGCTTTGTATTGTTTTGAACAACTAATAATAATAAAAGAATCAAAAATTAAAAAAAAATAAAAGTAAATGTATTTGTATCTAGTTAACTAGTTTAAAAATATCTTCCCATGTTTATTTTTTATTGTGGTGTTGAACATCAAACTTAGGGAGTCACACATGCTAGGCAAATGCTCTACCTCTTAGCTACGTATTCAGTCCCCCGCATATACTTTAAATCATCTTTAGATCACTTATAATATCTAATACATTGTAAATGCTATATAAACTTTTTTTTAAAATGGAATTTTTTAGGGAACAAGAAAAACAGCAACAAAGGAGTCTGTACATGTTCAGTACCGATGCAATTTAAAAAAAATTCGATTTCATTGTTGTTGGAGCCAGCACTTTCAGAATTTGCAGATGTGGAACTTGAGGGAAGGCTGTCTATACTTTAAACTTGGGTTACCCCAGGTTCCCTATCCTTCCCAGATCTTCCTCCTAGGCATCTGGAAGAGGCTTCACAAGCCTCTTATGGGGACCCAGAGATTCCAAACAGTCATGATAACTAATCCCCAACCCTCAATAATTTGTTAGACTTCCTCTGAGTTTTACTTTTGAGACTGTCACCTCTTTTTCTTGTTCTGTCCATGCTATGGATTTGTTATAATTGGGATCTGCAATATCCCCCAAAGGCTCATGTGTTGAAGGCATGGTCCCCAGCTGAAGAATTTAATTTAGTGTTTTTTAATGATATCTGGTGACTAATTAATGTTGCCATCTTATATAAAATATCACTGCAAAACGTGGTGTTTTAAAGCAATGAACACTTACTTATTTAACACTTACAATGACTCTAAGAAATTCAGGCACAGTTTGACTTCTTGCCTCAAGCAATTACAGTCTTTTTAGGTTTTAGTCTTATCCCAAGGCTCATCTGAGGTAGAGATTGGGGAGTGATCTGCTTCTAAGCTCAGGTTGTTGGCATGCCTTGGCCCCTCTCTGCATGGCCAAATTATGACATAGCAGCTTCTCTGGAAGAATAATCTAAGTGACAGCGAAAGAGAGCGCGCGCGAGAGAGACTGCAAGACAGAAGTTGCCATCTTTGCAGGACCTCATACTGAAAATGATAGTGCATCACTCCTCCCATATTCTCTACATTGGAAGAGAGTCCATAGGTGAGGCTATGGATCAGAAAGGGCCATCTCAGAGGCTGTCAGCCATATCAACTGAATTTCTCCTTCTAACTACTCATGTAGGTAGCTGAAATTCCTATCATTTTCAGAAAAGTTTCTGTATTATCACTGAAAATGTAGGGATGCCTTCAGCTCATTTTGACATATATTTGCTGAAGTAGGTACATTTGTGGATTTAATATTCATTAGTGTATTTAACCTTATAGTGTATTTATTTACCTCTTATTTTCATAAATTCACTGCCTTTTTGCTATTTTAATGGCATTTTAATTTTAACATTTCATTCTTATTGGTGGGGGTCCTTCTCCACTTCCCTTGGAAAAGAGACCCCTAAAAAATGTTGGAGAACCACTGGCAAATAAATTGGATAGGGATTTTATTTCTGTGTTCAGTTTAAGGTCATGAGCAATAACAATAGCTTGAACCCAAAATATCTTTTTGTCGTCTAACTTTGAAAATACACCTGGTCAAATTTAGAGTAAATTATTTTCTTTCCTACTGTGATTATAAACAGGCAACTCATTAGAGCAAGGATATTCAATTTCTCAGTTTTTCCTATCGATGGGATTTAAAGTTGGCAATAAAATTGAAGTAGATAACTGGAAGGAATATCTTAGAGATGATTTACTCATTGTCTTACTTTATAGTTACAGAAAGTGAATCTCTAAAAGCTCCAGTTTCAAAGTTATAGTTCGAAAGAAATTACAAACTTTAACACAGGTTGAGCATCCCTAATTTGAAGATGCAAAACCTGAAACATTTTGGGTGGTGACATGATACTACAAGTCTGATGGCTCAATGTAGGCAAATTTGTTCCACGAACATGATGATTAAAATAATGTATGAAATTCCCTTCAAGGTATGAATAGAAGGCATATATGAAAGAAATTAATTTCATGTTTGGACTTGGGTCCTATTTCTGAGATATCTCATTATGTATGTACAAATATTCCAAAATCTGAAATCTGAAACATTACCAATCTCTCTTTCAGATAGACACACTCATCATGTAGTCTAAAATCAAACTCGATCTTTTCTTGCAAACCTATTCTGCTTTCTAGTCAATGGCAATGTGTAAGTACTTGTTGACAAGATCATTCACTATGTTCAGTCCCTCATGAAGTCCTATCAATTGTACTTCTTAAATAGATGATATCTTGGGTCAATTTACTTTTGTCTCTTCCTAATACCACCTCTTTGGTCCAAATGACCACAGTCTACATTCTAAAGGTATTGTCTTTCTTTGGCTCTTGCCCTGGTATAGTTTTTTTCTCAACAGATTAGGCACAGTAGCTCCTTTGAAATGAAAATCTGATCACATCAATTTAATTCTTTCCAATTTCTGTTGGCATTGAGAACAAGATCACAAAAATTTGTGATTTTGTCCTACTAGATCCTGCAAGATCTGCACCCTCGCTTCCCCCTGTCTCATATGGAACTCTTTCTCTTACCATGGGGCTTATTCTATTGCCTTTGGCTCTTCCCTTAAAAAATCTTTCCTCTTCTGCTTGAATAAATTTTCCTGTGCCTTTTATCCAACCTGTAGGTCCTATTTCAGGTTAGTTATCACCTCCTACAGGGAACATTCTTGAACCATTCTAATACAGTCAAATTCCCCCACATTCTTATGCACCCACCATATTTGGTCATTATATTTTTATTGCATAATTGATTACCTCTTGCTTTTCCCACCAGTGTCAGGAAAGCAGGAACAATGAACATATTGTGCACTATATTATATCAGTATCTGGCACAAAATTTGAGATCTGGAAGCACTTGTGGCAGAATGTCTGAAAGAAGGAGCTGGGATGTAGGCTCAGATACATTACACTTTGGTCCACTGCATGTTTTATCACATTTTGCTGCCATTTGTCTTGTTAAATTAAAAAAAATTAAATTTTAATTGAAATGAAAGGAACATACAGTTTTTTACCACACATTTTTAAAATGGGAGGTGAGTAATAATTGAAGTTTAAAAAAAAGATAGACCATCCAAAATGGAATTGTTTAAGTAGAAAAATTAATCACATACAAATTTCAGAGAAAACCTACAGGAAGACATGGAAGTACCAAAAAGGAAAATTAAGGAATTTGAGAAAATGAAAGTGGAGACTTATATTGTAAGTTGATTCAGTTAAAAGAACAAGTTAGGAGGACACAGGGGACATGAAAAGAACACATAAAGTCACCATTGGCAGCACTTCTGAAGAGAGGTGAGCAAAACAGTGGCTTCTTTTTAGGCTCTAAAGTGTAACTCACAGACTTGTCAATTTTTTTTCTAACTTGTTCTTAAAAACTATAGAAAGCAGATCTTGCTGACACTTGGTTATGTCATTTTTTTTTCCTCAACAAAGATGAGCTTAAAGTAAGGGTAAGGAATTCAGTGACCTACTAACCTAGTTAGATCATTAGAGACAGCAGCGTTTGGCTGCAAAACAGTTTCCTGTGATTCACATTCAGTTTGGAGTAAATATTCTAAACCTCTTGGCAGTAGTTTTTTAAAATCACGATTTCTTTTCTTTCTTTCCTTGCAAATAATGAAAATACCTACCTTGAAAGTTATGGATGTATAGAATTCTCTGTAGAAGAAGCAAATAGAAAAGACTTCCAAAAAATAATGAAGCATTTGGAATGAATAGGCACCAAGCTCTCTCAGGGAAGGATTGCACTGTCTCACACTTGGCTGAAGTGTGTGTTTTACTAACATCTTGAGAAGGACTGTGATCTTTTAACCCTGACAAATAAAAGTACTGCTTAGACCATATCCTATTGTAAAATGCTTATTAAGGATGACCACTTTAAACAACGAGAAATTGCTGTTATGTAAGTATCACAGGTGCCAATTGAGTATATTTTGGATTTAATACAGAAGTAATGTCAATGAAAATAGTTTAAAAAACACTTGCATTTGGAAAAATAATCCTATGTGTTTAAAGAGAAAAGAAAAAAAGAAAGATACTTGTATTTTTTTTTCTCTTCATGAGACATTTTTTTGCATTTATATATGGCGGAAGAAAACATTTCAAATAATAACTTGCATTTGTATCTGTTAAGTTTTAATGAATTTAATTATCTTGGGTTTGAACCTAAACTCATATGAACATTGTATCTAGTTGTTTAACCTCAAAGATGCAGAATAGATTAAAATAGAAATAATATTTTAACTTAAAAATCAATAATTGAGAAGAGAAATTCCTCTTGTTATTATACTACATGAAAATCATTCAAGAAATATTTGTAGAAGGTTCATACTACAAACACTGTTGTCATCTCAAAGCAAACCATGGTTCCAGAAGAAAAGTGTGTCAGGGCAGACAGAACACAGTTTTATGCCAGGATATGTCACTCAACCCCTAAAACTGAGACTTCTAGGCCTCCCCACCAATAACAGGAACAGCTGCTATTCCTAGCCAATCTGACTGAGCCAATCCACAATGTGTTTGTTCTTCCTCCTGTCACACCCTGAGCAGTCAGGGAGGGACTCCACATAAAAAAGTCTCTT
>NW_026006481.1:0-4884 GCF_001458135.2 Marmota marmota marmota
AATTGGGAGAAACACCACCCTGTTTCTTCCATCCCATTTCCTGGATAATGATTCCTTACTTAATTTCTGAATGTAGATGTTATTCCCTCAAGGATTATTTCCTGGATCATCCTCTTCACAATCTTTGTTTCTCTCTGTCACAGGACTTAGAACACCCTGCTTAATATCCATATGTGCTGGAAACATACTATAATTATAACTGAATTATATTTGTGTTTTGGTTTAATTTCATTTCCCCCACCATTAAATGCTCTTAGAAAGACTGTTTAAAGTACTCCCCTTCACACCTTCACATCTAGTGTGATGCTTGGTATGTAGGAGAGTTAAATAAATGTTTGTTGAATGTTTATGAATATTGAATATTTCATATATATAAAACAATTTTAGTATCATAAATGTTATTTTAAATTATTTAACAACTATTATACCAAGTATTTGATAATAGGTAAAGGAACCATGCAAATTAATCTAAGGCAAATTACAGTAATAATTTATTTATTTTAAGTCAAGTACTCAGAAATTCAACACACATTCTCAGGATAATTTTTGGTTACAAGAATCATTTATCTACTACAAGAATCAATCTCTTCCTCTCTCCCTCACCTTTTCCTTGGGTTTTCCTTCTCTTATTCCAGTGTACACTTTTATACACACTATATACAGAGAGAGAAAAGCATTAAGAGTATGGGTTTGAAGGATAATAATCATTTCAGCCTTTAGAAATGTATAAACATGCAATTATAGACATCAAAGTCTATAATTTGGAACAATATATTGTAAGTTACCTTTTAGAGAAATTTATTTCTTGAAGATCCACATTGTGTCCATTGCCATGAGATCAGTATTTTACATTCATGATTCATATCAAAATTTTCCCTTTTTTAATTATTTTTCCCCAAAACAAAAATGCATACTAGTATTCAATGTACTAAAAGAGGAAAAGAGAGACAATCCTCTTAGTATTTTAAAATCTGCTTAATCTATCTCAGCATCTTTTCCTTCCTAATTAGAGATGCTTATAAAATATTGTGGACTTAGGCAAATAATGACAAATCTGATATTGTCATAATGGTTTATTTTTCCATATTTGAAAATAGTCTTAAACTCAAAATAGTTAAACCTGGTGAAAGAAATTAGCAGACAAACTCAATAAGCACTTGCTTTGCAGGTGATTCAAAGGTATCTTTTCTCTATGTCAACTTGCTTTTTCAATAATCTAGACAGTCTAATTCTTAAATTAATAAGAAAGTTATCTGATAAAGGTACTTGTAGTATAAAACATCTATAAAAAATTTTAAGCAATTAACAATCTTGGAATGTATTTAAGTCTCTTTAAAATTGATCCTCTGCTTTAATTTTGTTGGTTTCTATTTTTTTGGAAATGTGTTCAGGATTTAAATGCCTGTTCCTTTCAGACAATCAGACAATTCCAATTTGATATTTCACCTTCATGAATAGTGAGGGTTTTTTACCTAAACCCTATTGACAACTCTGGTAGGATATAAGGTCATGGCCTGTTTTCCAGGAAATATGACCTAGAGGAAATATTGAAAATTTTTAGAAAATGAATACAAAAAGCAACTGTCACTGATAACTCAAGAAATGTGAGAAAGCATTTTGGGATATGTGAAGTATTAAGGTTTTTCATTACCAGTAACAACAGCTAATATGCTCTAAAACTCAATGTTCAAGTTAACATTTAAGTTGTTTAGAAGTAAGAATTAGGAATACATGGAGAATTGGTCAGAGACATGATATGCTAAAATCAATGCTAATTATTAAACACTCTTGAGGATACAATTAATATCAAAATATCAACTTTACTTTTAAATACAGAAAATCTCTTGACAAACTACTATATAAAACTACTATACAACTAAAACCAAGTCCTCAGTTTGAACATCATGAATTGGATCATAAAATCTATTCTAAAGTACATGTTTACAGAATATGCTGGAAGAATTCTCTCCCAAGACAGAAAAATATTTCACTTGTAATATTTCACCCTTATTATACAAGAGTTTCAAAAGTATCCTTTGAAACCATGAAGGATTTAGGTCAATGAATCATTCAACTCAGGATCAATAATTTTAAAATACAGTAAGGTTTGTGAAAGACCTTCATAAGTACCATTTACTCTAATCTCTACTTACAACAGAAAGTGTATGTATAAACTACTCCCCAAGACAAGGAGGAGGGAAAGGGGAACCTTATGGTGGAGAAAGCTAATAAGCACTACTTCAGAGAGTTGAGGAAGGTCAGCATTAGCAGTGATCATTCATATTGGTAGCATGTATCCTTGATATAATGTGAACAAAGTGCCTTTGTCTCTGTGGTATTTCTCACCAAAATCTATAAACACAATATAATTATGCTACAAACATCAGATAGGCCCCAAGTGAAAGTTGGTTAACAAAATACCTGAACAATAGTCCTCGAACCTGTCAAGATCATCAAAAACAAGGAAAAGCTAAGAAATATCATACCCAAGAGTATGCAAAGAAGATAGGATGATTAACTATAATATAATATCCTGGTGGGATCCTGGAACACAAAAAGGATATTTGGTATAAACTAAAAAAAATCTGAATAAAGCATGGATTTTAGTTAACTATATACAAATATCAGATTATTAATTATAATTTAGGATGCTAATAATTTGAAACTAGGTGATGATTTTATGGAAACTTTCTTATTATATTTAAAAATTTTAGTTTAATGTGAAACTATTCTGAACTATAAAGGTTATTTAAAAAAATATATCACACAAAGAACACTCTCACTTTATATTTAGTTTAGGGTAACATTTCTCTCATTGATTCTAGATAAAAATTTTAGTAGCCTCATGATTGGTCCAGTTCATCATATGGAATAAAATATACTGTAGTCACTTCAAGTCATGATTTTGATTTATTATTTGTAATATTCTAGTAATAAAGTCAGAGTTCAATTACCTACAAATGGCAGCTTCTCTACTCTCCTTGCTTGGGCTTTCTGCAGTCAAAGAAATGAAGTACTTCTAAATTTAGCCACCCTTCCCACCTTGCTAACAGTGATTTTTTCAACTCCTTCAAGTTTGAACAATAATAGAAAGAGTAACAAGAAGAGTAAAAGCATTTTTACTTAATGGATTTCAGCAGGTGATCATGGATTGATGCTTCCTGTGTCTGGAAAGTGTTGAAACCTAGGAAGACCTTTAATTAGTCTGAGTTTAGAGTAAATGCTGGTCTCTTTCATCCAGCTAGTTAGTTATTCCTTTCTCCCTCTCAGGGCATCTGGTATTGTCTTGAACTTATTCCTCATGAGGCTTATTCAGTTCCCCAGGTTTTATTTTATAGAATAAAATCATATATACCCTGTGCCAACCATCATGGTAGAAGTATGTGGTAGAGGAAAGCAGGTCATAAAATGTCCACCAAGAAGCAGAGACAGAACTCTGTTCAGCAAAGACAAATTATAAACCCCAAAGGCACACCTCAAGGACCCACTTCCTCCAAACCCTATCTGCCTGTTGTTATCACCAAGATAATCCCTATCAGGATTAATGCACTGATTATGTTAAACCTTTATAACAATCATTTCATCTCTAAATTTTCTTACAGTATCTCACACAGGAGCTTTTAGGAAACACAAACCATAACAACTGGTTATTGGTGTTGGGTTCTCTGGTTCTGACTCATGTGGAAAGAATGAGTCTACTTACTGACATTTTGCTTATGTCTCCATTTCCTGGTTTCCATACTATTTTCTAGCTGCAGCAGGAGTGATTCACAAGGCATCCCTCTACTGAAGCTTTCTCCTTTATTTAGCATCCCTGAAAATGACTAGAATACATCATAACCTATAAAACTACCCAACTGGAGTTAAGAAAAAGCATCGCCTAGAAACTCTCCTATTGTGTACTGCTTGTCTTTAATTTGGTTCCCTTGAATATGATGTTTGCTCTTGGATTGGTGATAGGGACTGATAAACAGTTACAGGGAGTCCTCTCTATCTCATTCTGGTTCTTCCTTACTCTGGCATCCTTCATTCAGTGCCAAATAGAGTTTGCCCTCATCTCTTTTATGTCAAAGTCTGAGTATTTCTGCATGAAACTATTGAAAGTTCAATATGTACAGTATCAAATCTTCAGACATAACCACAGCTACTCATCAGTTGTATTTCTAATGTCTTGCCCATAGCTGAGGTTAATTGTTATTGAACACATAGTTATTAATGCAGGAAGTTGAGAAAGTATGACTCTTTGTGTGTGCAAATGCATTTCACCACAGAATGTTCTACAAAAGGCTTTCTGTTGAAGGTCAGGGAAAGGAAGGAAACTGACATTTATTGAATGTGAACTGTGTGCCAAAAAGTATACTAAATTCTTAAAGTCTTTATCTTAGTACAGGAAAAAAAATTTAAATTATGACCACTCTCTTCCATTGCTTGAAATCTCTTAATTTGCAGAATGGTGTTTTTCAGGCCCAACATAATTAGCAAAAGCAAAGAAAATCAGCAATATATATCTCAGTGAAATAAAGAAGAAAGACGAGGAGGGAAATTCTAATAACTGAAGAAAGGAGTAGATATTTTTATTTGACCCTCCTTGGCTCTACTTAAGAAAAAAGAGTACTAACAGATATTATGAAACATCCCATTCTCTCAAAGCTACATGGGGAGAGAAAGAAAATTAGAGAAAGGGAAGATCAAGAGAGAGAGAAAATTAGACACATGAACAAAAGTGTGACTGTAGTGCTTCAAGGAAACTTTATTTTTATCTCAAGATAAACCACTAGGTGAGCACTATGATAGCTTAGATTGAAGCAGCTTTTAGAAACAGGGAAACTCTACTACTAGTACAAATTATGTTACACAGTATGATCGGATCATGCTTATGTAAAG
>NW_026006482.1:0-4882 GCF_001458135.2 Marmota marmota marmota
GTTTTTTTTTTTTTTTTTTTTTTTTTAATATTTATTTTTTTTTTAGTTTTCGGCGGACACAACATCTTTATTTGTATGTGGTGCTGAGGATCGAACCCCAGCCGCAGCGTGCTATCGCTTGAGCCACATCCCCAGCCCCAAAGCCTGTGTTCTTAACCACAGAAACCAGAAACCATAGCCATCCTCTCTTCTCATTCATACTGTCCCCATTTTTTGCTTTACTGCATAATCCCCTTTCCTAAATCTGAAACAGACAAAACATTTGTAGATAGATAGAAATCAATCTGTTCATGACTGACCACTCATTAATTTTAGTAAGTGAAAAGAAAGAATTCTCCAGCTGAAATCATAAGACAAAAAAGAATCAAACTGCAATGGAGATCTGGAGGGGAAATAGCTGAGAATAAAAGCTGTTTCACTTAAGAAAATGGTCATGAGCAGCATAACCTCAAGACTCATATAGTCAACTCAATATTTGCTCCTAGAATAATACTTCTATTTGCTTGTTACAATGTTTTATTTGAAAGGTTATGGATACAGCAATCACTGAACTCATATTAACACTGTCCTATGGAAAAATAAAGATAAAAAGGTGATCTGTATTATTGTTCATGGATGGTGTAAAACAAACTCACTCCAAAACTGTGGCTGAGTAATAATTTTTATATTTCTTCTGGCTTACTTTCAACTAGTTATATGGCCACAATAGGATCAGTATTGATACAATGTTCCAAAGAAGTACACGGTGTTCACAATGTCAATATGTCTTCCTTAATATAATATTTACTCAAATAAAATAATTTACTCAGATCCAGCATCCGCATCTTGTTCTTGCAGGTCTCGCAGAAGAGCTTTTACTTTCTCTTGATTCTCAGAGGTCATATGTAGAGTCTGAAGGGGTACTTTGGCTTTGGGCTTCCATTTAGGGCGAGCCTCTCCCTTGCTTATGCTACTGTTGCTAGGTCTGCAAACAACATAGATAAAAATTATACACTTTCTTGTGGTAAGAACTTTTATACTCTCCTCAGAGTTTCCAAATATTCACAACACAAACTGGATTAAGTATTTTACAAAAAAAAAAAAAATCATAACCAGACTTCATCATATTGGAACTGCTCAGAAAAAAAAAATTGATCAGATCATTAATCATTAAAAATTTGGCTGCACTAACTCAAGAATCCCCTGGAGAAAGCAATGTTAATGATAACCACTTCTTTTCCAAAATTTACTTTCCTAGTAACATCGAGTTCAATAGTATTATACTCAATTCACAGTGTCATTCGGGTATAATGTTAACTTTAGAGTTCAACCTACACATACTCAACATCAACAACAAAACCCCCCAACAAGGTTTAGAAAAATTACAAACAGGCAGACTTCCAGGTTTTAAAATAAGAACAATTAACTTGACCAGAATTATTTGGCCTTCCCCTCCTCTCCATCAGACACCTGTTGTCAATTACATTAGGAATTGATACTGTTTCCATTTTTAAACATTCAAGAGTATAATGACCTGGATGAGTGCTTTGATTCACTGAAGATACAAAAGTCATCTCCATCATCCCAAATTCTACTTGAGGCCTTTCTGTTGCCACCAACACCACTGCCACCGCCACCACCACTGCCACCACTTCCATGAGGTTTATTAGTATGACTCCTGCTTCCTCTTCCTCCTTTAGAAGATCCTTTTCCACCTCCTTTGCCTGGCTTGCCTTTTCTTCTTACTGAAGAACTCATTTTCACCTGAAGGAGAAAAAGAAAAATATAGGCATTATAAAACTAGGCAAGTGTAATAATAATTCTTTGTCAAAGTTATGAGTATAGCTTACTTTAAGAAATAAAGAAAAATGCAGATTTTTAAAAAGACTAGTTTAGAAGCAGTGTGCTAAATTGCTTAACAAAAAATTTCCAAGTACATATCTCTCAGATCTAATATTTAATGAGTTTCTCTGATACAGATTTCT
Organism: Marmota marmota marmota; assembly: GCF_001458135.2. Lineage (NCBI taxonomy): Eukaryota > Metazoa > Chordata > Mammalia > Rodentia > Sciuridae > Marmota > Marmota marmota. Next base: position 1,965 of record NW_026006482.1, read on the forward strand.
TAACCAGGAATGATTATCAGAATGCGGGTGAACCAGTTTGCAAGGGAAAACCAAGGAATAAAAAAAAACACTGGGAGGAGCCCTCTTGGGGTCAAAACATATAACAAAGAAGAACCTCAGAAAATATCACTTCAAACTCAGCCACAATTTGATGGGATTAATTAGTAGAGGGAGTTACTCCACTGGGCATTGTTGAAAACTGAGCAATCAACCAGCAATTGGTGGAAGTTAACAGCTATGTGTCAGAGGAAGAAAAAGAAAGCCCTATCAAAACTACTGTCATAACAGTGTAACTCTGGGCATACCCAAAGCTGTATTTCCCCAAGGAACAGTATCAGAGCTTAATACTGTGGGTAGGAAATAGACTTCACTAAAATAATCCTCCCCATCTAAAAGTTAAACAAAGAACTGACATTAAATTCTGGACAGAGAAGAACTAGTACCCCATAGTTGCTAGAATATATTATAAAAAATTATTAGTTTCAAAAAGGAACATTAAAATGATATGTGATACATGAAAAACATGTACAGACTTATGTTACTTGAGCATGACTCATACATGGAGTAGTATGGGGCACAAACTGCCTATGAGTGAGACCAAATGTCAAATTTAACAGAAAAGACTTTAAAATAGTCATTAAAAATATATTCACAAAAATAAAGGAAAGCATGATTAAAGAAGTAAAGGAAGGTAAAATGACCATGTCATATAAAATTGAGATTATCAGGGGCTGGGGTTGTGGCTCAGTGGTAGAGTACTAGCCTAGTATGTGCGAGGCCCTGGGTTCGATCCTCAGCACCACATAAAAATACATAAATAAAATAAAGGCATTGTGTTCAACTACAACTACAAAATAAATATTTTTTAAAAATTGAGATTATCAATAAAGAGATTAAAAAAAAGAACCAAATGGAAATTCTGGAGTTGGAAAGTACAACTTAAATACAAAAAGTCACTAGAGGTGATGAGCTACAGTGTCTACAGACTGGCAAAACAAGTAACTGGTGAATATGAAAAAAAGATTGACAGTGATTTTTCAAGTTGAAAAACAAAGAATGGAGAAAAATAAATAGAACCTCACAGAAAAGTGGGATACCACCAAGTGTACCAAATGCACATAACAGGAGTACCAGAACAAACAGAGAGAAAGGAAGGAGCAGGACAAATGGTCAAAGAAACAATGCAGGAAACTTCTCTAATTTATTGAAAAACAATAGCCTATATATTCGGAAGCTCAACAGACTCCAAAAAGAATAAACAAAGAAATCCACAGACACATTGTAGTAAAGATCACATTACTGAAGGTCAAGGACAAGGAGAAACATCTTGAAAACACAAGAGAAAAACAACTCATCACTTATAAGAGAAACTCCTGTAAAATAAATAGCTGATTTCTCAGAATAAACAATGGAGAGCAGAAGGTAGTGACATATATATTTAAAGTACTCAACAACAACAACAAAAAACCCTTAGAAAAGCTATCTTTCAAAAATAAAGGAGAAAGAAAATATTTCCCAGAAAAATAAAACTGACAGATTTGTTGCCTGTAGACCTGCCTTAAAACAAACACTAATGGAAATTCTTCAAGCTAAGCAAGTGTTCCCATATGGTACATTCAAATCCACATGATAAAACAAAGAGCACTGTTAAAGGTTAAGTATGTAATTATAAATAAACAAAACAAATGTATATTTTTCTCTTTTCTCCTCAATTTAAAAAGAAATTAAGCCAACTGGGTGGCACAAGCCAGCAACTGGACTGAGGCAGTTGAGGCAGAAGGTTCACAAGGTTGAAGCCAGCCTCGGCAACTTAGCAAAACCCTTTCTCAAATAAGAAATAAAAATAAAACATGACAATAACTAGTTTAAGTTACTATGTTTTCATTCTCCATTTATTAAAAATCATATTATTTATGTCTGAAATTGGTGCGCATATGGAGAAGAAAGTAATTTATAACCATAGGAATAAAAAATAAAATACATGTGTAAATATATCTGTACAGAGTAGACAGGTGGGAGCAATATTGTATTGGCTAAGAAAATGACTACAAATGTTAAAGGAATAATTATAAAAGTGTATTGTTGGGTTTATAACATTAATAGGTATAATATGTATAAACTATACCACGAGGAGGGAAAGGAATATATATAGTGTTAATCCTTATGTATATTGCTGGAATCAAGCTTGTACAAATCTGAAGCTGATTCCAATAAATTAAGATGTATATGTTAGACCCCAGAACAATCACTAAAAATATATTATAAAATATTCACTTAATGAATAAAAGAAAGCAGTAAAGTAGGAAGAAAGGAACAAATAGATATGAGATGTATATCAACAAAAGCAGAATGGAATGATAAGCTGTAACCCTCACTATATTATTAATAATAAATGTAAGTGGATTAAATAATGTAATAAAAAGATGGGCTAGATTTAAACATTCTAACTATATCTAATTTTTTAAAGTCTGATTTCCATTTTATTATTTTTTCCCCCAGAAAATGGTTTTTCTTCAGTTCATTGGACCCAGTTCCTTTCATGGGTTTTGGTGGAAATTACAGGGCAGCACCAGCAGGTCTAAACACATGTGTGGAGGTGAGGGAGTTCAGTCTTTACAGGGTTCACGAGATCAGTTCCTAAACCACCTTGCTATGGTTGGCACAACTCACATAGTAAGGCAACTTCACATAGAGCTTGAGAAGCATATCAAAGACACTTGCTTGGGAAATGTCCCTGATAGCTGTAGTCTCGACTATGTTTTGAATGATGGACTTCTTAATAGCCTTTCCCTTGGGAACATACCAAGTGCAGTTCATACAGTGAATAGGCTACATGTGGTCATGGCCCTTGGTCCTTTTTGGCATGGCCACTGTTCCTTCTTCTTCTTCTTCTTTTTTTTTTTTTTTTTTTTTTTTTT
>NW_026006483.1:0-4882 GCF_001458135.2 Marmota marmota marmota
CCGGCACAAAGTGTGTGTGTGTGTGTGTGTGTGTGTGTGTGTATGTATTTTCCCTAAAACAAAATGGATAAATTCATAAGTTAGAGTCTTTTGAATGATTGACGTATAGATACATCTGTAACTTAAACTTCCTAGAGGAAAAATTTACAAAATAATTTCCTTAGACCCCTAACACTAAAAACAGAACTGCCAAAATTAGCATTAAAATAGAAATGTCATAGGCCATCTTATTGATAAATGTAAATATAAAATCATAAGTTAAATATCAGCAGAGAGATTGCAAAAGTGCATTAAAATAATTTGACTACATAAGTTTGTACCCAGATCATAAAGTTGATTCAATATTCATAAAGCTGTTAATATAATTAAACTACATTAAGAGAAAACCATATCATTCTCTATAAACACAAAAAAGGCATCTGACAAGTACAAGTTCATGCTACAGTTAAATGTGAGTAACTTTCTTAACCTGACTTATATACTGATGTATATCTCAAGCCAAATACTAGTATCATTTTCTGAGGCGGCACTAGACACAGTTTCATTAATGTTAGGAATAAGACAAAGAATTCACTCTATCACTATTATTTGATATTGTTGGGAAAGTATAAGGCAGGCATTAGGTGAGAAAGAAATAAAAATTTGGTATTGGAAAGAAGATGACAAAATTAGCATCACTAATAAATAACCCAATTATAGTTTTATAAAACCCAGAATCATTGATTTAAACTATTAGAAACAGTAAATTTTCTCTGATATGTAAGAATAAATAGCTCTACTATAAACAAAAAAACCCAATTAGAAATCATAATGGAAAAAAGGTATCAACTTTAATATTAATCAAGGAAAATTAAAGAGCTTAATAAGAAATATACAGGATCAATATGATGATATCTTTAAAAGTATTGCAAGGACGAACCATGACCCTCTCTCAGAAGCTCAGTATTTAATTATATAAACTCTCCCCTAAATTAGTTTCCAAATTCAAGACAACTGCAGCTGAAATCTGGAGGTGAATAGTCCTTTCTAAGCAAAATACAAAGCCATAAAGGGAAAGAACCAATAAATTCCATTACATAACATAAGAACTTCTCAAGTGAAAAAATATCCTTGAAAATTAAAAGATCCAAGGGGAAAAAAAAAACAAGACAGTAAACTGGTGATGAAAAAAACTCAGGCAAATGCAAACTTTCTTAATTTAACTAGAACTCATTCATCTCATTAAAGATAAGACATTTGAGAAATGGGCAAAGAATCTAAAATCCATTTTTAGGGAAAAAAATGCAATGTCCAGTAAACAAATAACAACATATACTATCAAAAAAATAAGAATACAAGTGACAGACTAGGAGAAAATACTTGCAAATGACATTTCTAATAAAGGATTTTTGTCTTAAGTATACAAATAACTCTTAAAACTCAACATTAAGAACATAAATAACAAGCAAGGATGGTCATCATATACAAAATACATATATGAAGATGTGAATTTGGTGTCAACATGCCTTATATACAAACAAAGATATGATAAATTGTGGTATAAAGGTGTCTTAAGAATTGTAATGCAAAAAAAAAATTAGAGAGCTTATGTATAATGGCATAATTTGGCGTGAACATACTTTATATGCAGAATTATGAAAAATTGTGCTGTGAATGGATAATTATTAATGTAATGCATTCCACTATTGTCATGTATATAAGAAATAAATTAAAATTTAAAAAAAGAAAAGAAATAAAAAACCCAGTTTAAAAGTGTGCAACAATCTGAACAGATTCTTCACTGAAGAAGATACGCGGATGGCAAGTAAGCCTATGAAAAGATGTTCAATGTTATGTTATTAGGAAATAGACAATTAAAATGATGAGATTCCACTATACACCCATTCAAATAATCAAAATCCAAAATGCTGACAAAATGCTGGTGAGGAAGTTAAGCAATAGAGCGCTCACTCACTGCTGGTGGACAGACAGAATGGTACAACTACTTTTGAAAATAGTTAAAAAAAAAAAACTAAACATATTCTGCTCAAGGGTCCAGCAATTATATCCCTTGGTAGTTACACAAAGGAGTCAAAAACCTATGTCCACACAAAAAGGTTATATACTGTACAAGGATATAAATAAGTGTATAGCCACTTATTTATAATTGCTAAAATTTGAAAGCAACAAGATGTCCTTCAACAGGGACATAAATGAATAATCTGTGGTTTATCCAGAAAATGGAATATTATTCAGCACTTAGATGAGCTCTCAAGCTATGATGCACAGTAAGTTAAGAAAAGCCAATCAGAAATGGCCATGTGTTTTAAAATTCCCATTAATATGTCATTCTAGAAAAGGTACAACCATAGACATAATAAAAAGTGGTTTCCAATGTTTAGGGGTGAAGCAGATAAATAGAATAAACACAGGAGATATTTAAAGCAGTGAAACAGTCCTGCATGATACCATAATAGTAGTTACATATCATTATATGTTTGTACAACACCAAGAATGAACACTAATATAAACTATGGACTTTAGATGATAATAATGTGTAGGTTCATCAGTTGTAACAAATGTACCACATATTGTTTATCGATTCACCCCATGAAGGACACATGCGTTGCTTGACATAAGCATTTCTTAGAGGAGACTCTGTTCATAATTAGGGCTGTTGCATTTTTTACATTAAAGGTTATTATCATCACTCATTATCTATGAAGAATATTCTGTGATTCAAATGGAGAGAAATTTAGAGATTTCATAGAAGTTGACTCCTTCTGAAATTAATTCAATGCAGTAAACAAAAGGAAATTCTAAAAAATTCCACATGTTCTCAACATGATTCAAGAAAACACCTGTGTTTTAAACCTTATCAGAATGATTAATGGTAAGAAAGACAGTGAGGAGATAATGAGGCCCCTTTTGACTGTCATACCTGGATGACTTAAAGACCATAGGAAAAGGAATTACTGACTTAGGAGATAAAGCTTTAAAAATTCACCCTAGTTTTAAAAACTTAAAAAAAAAATCAGGCTCAACTAAAATAGGCGTAGGAAATGCAGAGAGAATTCTTTTTAGAAACAGAGATCAGTCTATGGGCAATAGATGTTTCCAAAATAAAAAATATAGAGAGAAAAAATAATAACCACTGAAATAAAAGATGAAAATATATATATACATACATCTACAGTTCAGAATTAAAATTGAAAAATCCTTATATTTCAGAGATCTGGAATTTATATGAGACAATACAGCTATACATTCATGGCAGGGATTTTAGTAGACAGATGAATAAGAATAAACAATAATAATCTAGCTATAGCTAGCCTTTGAAACTACACAGTTGGGTTTTTTCCGGATGAATTTTCAAATCAACGACTCCTATAAATAAGCAGGAGAAACTATCAGGATACCTGAAAAACAGAAAAATCCAAGAAACTCAACATCCTCTCCACAGCACTAAGTGTGATGTGTAAGTAAGATAACTATTTAAAAGACAAAAATCTGGGGCTATGGATGTGGCACAGTGGTAGAGTGTTTGACAAGCGCCTGTGAGGCACTAGGTTCTATCCTCAGCACCACATAAAAAATAAATATATAAATAAATAAAGGTGTTATGTCCATCTACAACTAAAAAAATACTTTAAAAAAAAGATAAATCTCAAGTTTGAGAAAATTGTGAATGACTAATAGAGAATAAGGACTAGTTAGCTAAAAAGAGATAAGGTAAAATAATTGCAAGGGTGCATTAGTTTCTACTATCTATATTTTGTATAGTTTATGGCATCGATCAAAATAGTTTTAATCAAAATTACTTTAAACAAAATAGTTTGAATCAAAAAAGCATTCTTAAAAACTCATCAAAATTTTTAAATGTATCCTATTATGTATAAGCTTCACTTATATTTTATGTCTAGGAGGATGAACTCCATACTGACTGTTTAGTGGGCTTGGGCTACAACAATAAAATACCACAAACTGCATAGCTTAAACAACAAACTTTTATTTTAACACAGTTCTGGAAGCTAGAAGTGCAAAATCTAGGTATCTACAGCTTGTTTTCTCTTGAGGCCTCTCTCCTTGGCTTGAAGGTGGCTGCCCTTTTGCGGTTTCCTCATTTGCCCTTACTTCTGTGTATGTGCATCTTTTGGTATCCCTTCCTCTTCTTATAATATGGGTAATAGCCACATTGGGTGAGGACCCTACCTATAAGACCTCATTTAACCTGAATTAACCCTTAAAGGCCAGATCTTCAAATACAGTCACATCGGGGGTTATAGCTTCAACATACAAATTTGGGAGGGACACAGTTCAGTCTATGACAAAACCTCCTGTTTCCTTGGGCTTATATAACAAAACCTATTACAGCTGTCTTCTGCACAGTTTCTGTCCCAGGAAATGTCACACATGTACGCATATTTATGTAGCTATACACACACACACACATAAACACACACATTCTCTTTAGTTTTATTTACATGAGCTTGATCATTTTCACACAATTCAATAAACCAAATATAACCTCATCCATTATACTACTTAGTGATGGAACACTAGAAGTTTTTAAAATTAGAACCCAAATAAGCATATAAGATGTCTCCATTTTTAACTTTTAAAAGTACGTAAGTAGCTATATGCTCCTGGGAATACATATGGACAAAAACAAATATATCCATAATCCCACCACCTGAAAAAGGCCCAGGGACTTGCAGAAACAAAGGGCCTTTATTATCTCTGGCCCCAGAGTCAGCATTAAAATAATTTTAAGAAGACCTCCAAGAGAGGAGCCACCAAGCCATCTTCATCATGTATCTGGCACAGTGCCCCAAATATGGTCATCAAGTTAGCAAAAGCCCAGCTGAAAACATTCTGGGTTTTAAATTCTAAATAAACCCTC
>NW_026006484.1:0-4882 GCF_001458135.2 Marmota marmota marmota
CTCTGTGAGAAGTCAGAGGTGTAACTTCCATTCACCCCCAACTCTTTTCATAAGAGCTAAGAAAAATTATAAGCTGCAGCTACCTGCCCCTCCCCACATTCATGGGGGCATTCCAACTGTAGAAGACCTAGAGAGAAGTATTTCCAAGAACCTAAGCTAGAAGGAATTTTTGACTTATTTTTTCTCTGTCTTCCCTATCTTTTATTAATATCATTTTTATTCCTCATTATTTTTCTCACCTTAATCTCATTTTGTCTTAATTTTATAATTGATTTTTTCTCTATTTTCTTTCTCATTTCACCCTTTGATTCTCTTTCTTCTTTTTATTTCTATTTCTATTTTCCCTCTTAATTTCCCTTTTATTTTCTATCTATTTTTGTTCTTCTTTATTTGTTATCATTATTTTCTTATCTATTTTTTTTTTTCTCCAGAGGTACGGGTCATACCTAAGGCCTTGTGCATAATGGGAAAATGCTCTGCATCTGAGCCAGACTTACAGCTCAGTTGAGAGGAATTAAGTCCAGCTCTGACCACAGCCCAGTTCCATTCACACCTTCCTTCTTAAAGAAAAGTAGCTACGTAAGCGCCCAGTCATCAAACTATCCCCAGGCAGGTATAGACAGGGAAATGAGGAGATCCAGCTCATGGCAAATACAGCCACAGTGGCACCAGAGAGGAAAATCATAATGGTGGATGACATTACATCCAGGTGGCTCCTCTACATCGCTCACAGCAACACAAGGTCAAACTGTGATGAATTGCCAAGTCTGAAGGTGAGTCCCACAGAGGGGGAGTTGCAATTCCAGTCCCAACCTTCCCTGTGAAGCACCTAGATCTACACCAGTCTCCAATCAGAGAATAAGAACTTCAGGCCCTTCAACACATCTGGAGCAACCATCCTCAAAATCATTTTCATGTAACAGGATTCAAATAAGCAATTTAATAAAAAAAAAATAGACATTATAAAAAGATCCATTGGGAGGCTGAGGGAGGAGGATCACAAGTTCAAAGCCAGCCTCAGCAAAAAAAGTGAGGTGTTAAGCAACTCAGTGAGACCCTGTTTCTAAGAAAAAAAAAAGAAAAGTCAAAAGTGTCACAAATAAGACTAGATCAATTCACAGAATAAATATCAGAACTTGAAGACAAATCTTATGTTTCATATTTAGATTGTAATCAGAAAAAAAGGAAGAGAACATACAAGATAAATGAGACACCACTGAAAGATCAGACCTGCATAATTCAAATACAGGATGAAGAAAAACTATAGGCTGAAGGCATAGAAAACCTATTAAGTGAAATAACAGTAAAAAATTCTCAAACCTTGGGAAGGAAATGGACATCAAAGTACAAGAGTCAGTCAGAACCCCAAATAGACATGACCATCAAAGTACAAGAGTCAGTCAGAACCCCAAATATACATGACCAGATATAAACCCCTTTAGTGAAAGAATTCTTCAGTGAAAATGATGAAACACATAGGAAAGAAATTGAAGAAGACTCTAGAAGGTGGAAAGACCTTTCATGGTCATGAATTAGAAGAATTAATACTGGTAAGATGGCTGTGGTATCAAAAGAAATCTATCAATTCAATACAATCCCCATAGAAATACCAAAGACATTCTTCACAAACCAGGAACACATTCTACCTGAAAGCATGAATAACTTCAACTTAATTCATTCCAGCATTTACAAAATGAAGTGTTGTAGTTTCAAATCCTTTATTTGTAAATCACATCTTAGCAATCTTATATTCTGATAACATATGCAGCAATATTAATATTTTTGTAGGTATTGCTTTAAGAAAATAATTTAATACTAGATAAGTTTGGGGATATAATAAAGATATTAGAAAGTTATTATTTAATTATATCATATACTCAATGCATAAATTCTCCAGTCTTTGTGATTTTTTTTAAAAAAATGTTTTTTAGTTGTAGGTGGACACAATACCTTTTTATTTTATTTATGTGGTGCTGAGAACCGAACCCAAGGCCTCACACATGCGAGACGTGTGCTCTACTGCCAAGCCCCAGCCCCAGCCCTCTTTGTGATAATTTTATTTTTATATGTTTTTGTAAGAACATTCTTTAATTTGGCCAAAGTCACGTGTTGTTGGGCATGAAATAAACTGACATATTTAAATTGTAATAGTCTGGGGAGATAATGTTTGAGTCTGAAGTGGAAAATAATAAATAATGATGGGGGTGGAGTACTATTTCATGTAGCATTTAAATCTAAATTATTATTTTTCCAGGTGAAATCCTGTATGATCCGTATAATTGATGCTATTACTAAAGTGATGTAATGAGAAATAACTCCTTCCTTTTCAAGAAATGTAACAGAAATTTACAATTTATACAGGATATTTACAGTACTTATGTGGCACACGGAGATCCTGAACTTACTGTATGAACATTTGAAAAACATAAAACCTTGAAACCAAAAAGCATTATGACTCAAAAATCACAAAATTTAGAAATAAAATGGTGCAAAGTTAAAAATCATCATTGAACAACGTAGAATCAGAATGACTAAGAAATGAGAGGATCTGCAAAGACTGAGGATGAAATATTTACATTGTGACTGAGAATAAGAAAACTCCTTTGTAAAATTGTACCTGAATAGGGACTGGCAAAAATGGAAAAATATATTTTCAATTATAGTAATTATTTTTAATTCAAATATTATCATGACAATTTCAAGAATTAGCACTAAGAAAGAAAATATCCCAAAAGTTTTAAACCAGTGCAATTTTTTTTTGTGTCTCAAAAAACCTTACTTCAATGTCAGAATATCTTCATTACTTTGTAAATACTTCATGTTAAATTAAATTTAAATCCTTATAACCTGGGGTTGGGGTTGTGGCTCAGTGGTAGGGCCCTTGCCTCACACATGAGAGATCCTGGGTTTGATCCTCAGCACCACATACAAAAATAAACAAGTGAAATAAAGGTGTTGTGTCCAACTACAACTAAAAAATAAATATTTTTAAAAAATAAATCCTTATAACCTTTGCTTTTCCATCATTGGGAAACATATGAAACTTTCAGTATTTGTTTTAGTTAGAAGACAATTAAATTTTAAGTTAACTAGAAACAGAAAAGTGAACTGATGAAATATGTGACAATCTTACTTTTATATGACATGGTTTTGTTTTTGAGATGAGTCAAACAAAAATATTATCTCAAAAGGTATAGATCATAATTCACTATGTATTCTTTTACAAAGATTTCTCTATTAAAGTTATAATTAAAGTATTTATCAAGGAATAACAAAACATGGAGATTCTGTCTAGACTTGCTAACTTGCTTTTGGCTAAGTCACAGTTTGAATCAAGTAGGAAAGAATGAAAGAATCCTATGAATTAGTAAACTTTCTGCAAACTAGAGTTTGGTATCAACAATGGCACAAAAAATTAAGACACAGAATATTTGGATAAAATGATAAAATTCGAGGCATCTATAAAAATTTTCATTTTTTTCTTTATGAAAAATGTAGTATTAACTCACAATTATTATTTATATAAATATGTTCATTCTTGTAGTTCCATTTATATTTCAGTCATTAATGTTTTATGTAAGAGCTTTCTTCACATTTATAATTCCATGAGGAAAGCTTTCCCAATAACTTATTTTTAAACAGAGCAAAGGTAATATTACAAGACAAACTGAATTATATTTCATTCAGATGAGTTGTAACATTACAACAAATGAGAGAGAATGCATTTGTATTCACAAAATAGAGCTGTAGAAACTTTTCCCATAACTTTTCAAAAGTCAAAAAAGGGCCCCATAAATTTTACCCCACTTCATAGTTTCTTGGTGAAAATATGAACAATTTTCTTTAACTAAAAATGTAAATGGACCATTGTAGTAACTGGTGATATCTTCAGTAGTTGAAAATCAATTATATACATAAATTGAATCTAATTATTATTCAGTGAAATAAAAATTAAATTTACAAAGAGATATGCTCCAGTGGACACTTATCTGCCAGTTGATGTAAATTAAAAGTGTGAAATGACAAACTAGTGAAGATACATAATAAGGGAAAAGTTTACAAAATGCACATGAGAGGGTGTGTTACCAGAAGTATAAACATCAATATGATAATGTCTTGTGAATTTGTAGATAATGACTTCCAATGGCCTCTAATTCTACTCCTGAATAGGTAACCTAGAAAGACACATTTGGGAGCCAGGATATATGTATAATGATGTTCATAAGCTTGATCATATGAACCTCAATTTGGAGGCACATTCTCTGTCTACACAAATTGTGTAAATTAAATGTGACACAATAGCACAGTAAAAATAAAAGAACTACAACTTCCTATACCATAAACTCCAATATATAATGGATCTTGAATGTTCTGTAAAGAACCATGATTTTGTTTCTAGAATAGTACAATTGGGAGTTGTTAGCACTTTTAGAAAGTGGGGTTTAGTGGAGGTCTTTATGTCATTTGGCACAAGCCCTCAAAATGGGTAGTGGGCCCCTGTTATGGTTTTGATCTGGAGTGTCTTCCAAAAAGACTCACATGCTGAAGGCTTAATTCCCAATTTAGCAATGTTCAGAGGTGGGGATTTTAGAAAGTGATTGGTATATTAGGGTTCTGATGTCATTTGTAAATTAACTTATGGATAGCTTTATGGACTACTGGAAGGTGGTAGAAAGTATAGGAGATGGAACAAGATAGAGAGAAGTGGGTTCTTGGGGCATGTCCTTGGGACTATATCTTGTTCCTTGCAGCAGCTTCCTTCTCCTCCTCCTCCCGCCTCCCTGCCTCCTTTCCTCCCTCCCTCCCTTCCTTCCTCCCATCCTTCCTTCCTTTCTTCCCTCCTCCTCCTCCTTCTTCTCTTCTTCCTCCATCTTTTGTCTCC
>NW_026006485.1:0-4881 GCF_001458135.2 Marmota marmota marmota
TATTCCATTATGTATAAATGCCACATATTTCTATCCATTCATCTATTGAAGGGCATATAGGTTGGTTCCACAGTCTAGCTATTGTGAATTGTGCTGCTATGAACATTGATGTGGTTGTGTCCCTGTAGTATGCTCTTTTTAGGTCTTTTGGGTATAGTCTGAGAAGGGGAATAGCTGGGTCAAATGGTGGTTCCATTCCCAGTTTTCCAAGGAATCTCCATACTGCTTTCCAAATTGGCTGCACCAATTTGCAGTCCCACCAGCAATGTATGAGTATAACTTTTTCCCGCATCCTCACCAGCACTTGTTGTTGTTTGACTTCATAATGGCTGCCATTCTTACTGGAGTGAGATGGTATCTTAGGGTGGTTTTAATTTGCATTTCTCTGATTGCTAGAGATGATGAGCACTTTTTCGTGTATTTGTTGATTGTATATCCTCTTCTGAGAAGTGTCTATTCAGGTCCTTGGCCCATTTGTTGATCAGGTTATTTGTTTTTTGTTGTGTAACTTTTTGAGTTCTTTGTATACCCTAGAGATTAGAGCTCTATCTGATGTGTGAAGGGTAAAAATTTGTTCCCAGGATGTAGGCTCCCTATTTACTTCACATATTATTTCTCTTGCTGAGAAAAAACTTTTTAGTTTGAATTAGTCCCATTTGTTGATTCTTGGTTTTAATTCTTGTGCTATAGGCGTTTTATTAAGGAACTTGGGGCCTAATCCCACATGATGAAGATTAGGCCCAACTTTTTCTTCTATTAGATGCAGAGTCTCTGGTTTGATTCCTAGCTCCTTGATCCATTTTGACTTAACTTTTGTGCATGGTGAGAAATAGGGATTCAATTTCATTTTGTTGCATATGGATTTCCAGTTCTCCCAGCACCATTTGTTGAAGATGCTATCCTTTCTCCAGTGCATGCTTTTGGCACCTTTGTCTAATATAAGGTAGTTGTAATTTTGTGGGTTAGTCTCTGTGTCCTCTATCCTTTACCATTGGTCTACCAGCCTGTTTTGGTGCCAGTACTATGCTGTTTTTGTTACTGTTGCTCTGTAGTATAGTTTAAGGTCTGGTATAGCAATACCACCTGTTTCATTCTTCCTGTTTAGAATTGCTTTAGCTATTCTGGGTCTCTTATTTTTCCAGATGAATTTCATGATTGCTTTTTCTATTTCTATGAGGAATGACATTGGGATTTTGATCGGAATTGCATCAAACCTGTAAAGTGCTTTTGGTAGTATGGTCATTTTAATAATATTAATTCTGCCTATTCATGAGCAAGGTAGATCTTTTCATCTTCTAAGGTCTTCTTCTATTTCTCTCTTTAGGGTTCTATAGTTTTCATTGTATAGATCTTTCACCTCTTTTGTTAAGTTGATACCCAAGTATTTTATTTTATTTTATTTTTTTGAGGATATTGTGAATGGGATAGTTTTCCTCATTTCCATTTCAGAGGATTTGTCACTGATATACAGAAATGCCTTTGATTTATGGGTGTTGATTTTATATCCTGCTACTTTGCTGAATTCATTTACTAGTTCATGAACCCCTTTCTAATCTTTACTTCCCACCTCTGTCCTCTGTCTCCCCAAGCAGGCAACCACTGCTCTGTTGGTGTCATTAGAGATTAATTTGCATATTACAAAAACTTTTATGAATGGAACCCTACAGTACACACTCTGTTGTCTGTCCTCTGTTACTCAGCATAATTATTTTGCTTTTTATCTATGTTGTCTCATGTATCAATGGCTCATTATTTTTTTAAATTTTTTTTTAATTTTTTAAATATTTATTTTTCAGCTTTGGGCGGACACAACATCTTTGTTTGTAAGTGGTGCTGAGGATGGAACCCGGGCCACACGCATGCCAGGCGAGCGCGCTACCGCTTGAGCCACATCCCCAGCCCTGGCTCATTATTTTTTATTGCTTATCTTATAATTTATTTATCCCATGCATCATACTTTGTTTCTGCACATCCTTGACAATAAACATTTGGGTTGTTTCCAGTTTGGGCTATTTTGAATAAAACTGCTATTTACATTTATGTATGAGTCTGTATAGACATATGCTTTCTTTATGGAGAGTAAATTCCTAGAACTATACCGTATGATAGCTATATATTTAAATTTTTAGGAAACTTCCAAGCAATTTTACAAAGTGGTTCTACCATTTCTAAGAGGAATATAAGAGAGTTACTGTTCTTTTTCACCATGGTCAACTCTTGGAATGGTCACTATTTTCAATTTTAGTCTTTTAAATACTGTGTAGTTGTATTTCATTATGATTTTATTTTGTATCTCCCTATTGATTGATGTGAACCATTTTTTTCATATTTTTATTTGCTATGTATATATCATATTTGGTAAAGTGTTTATTGAAGTTATTTGTCCATTTCAATGTATCATTTATTTTGATATTATAGTGTTTTAAGAGTTATTCTACATATGCCTTGCTTATTAAATAGGTGTTTGAAAAATATTTATTCTAAGGCTGTGTTTTGCCTTTGTATTTTCATATGACTTTCTTTTGAAGAGCAGAAGGGTTTTGTTGTGATTCAGTTAATTTTATCAATTATTTTCTTTGATAGATCATGCTTTCAGTACCATATCAAAGATATTTTTACTAATCTAAGGACACAAGTCTTTTTTAGTGTTTTCATGTATAAGTATTTTTTAGGTTTTACATGTAGGTCTATGAACTATTTTGAGCTAATTTTGGTAGGCAGTGCAAGGTATTGTTTGAAGATTTCTTTGTTTATGGATATCCAATTGTTCTAGCACAATTTGTTGAAAAGATTATCCTTTCTAAATAAATTTTATTTGCAACTTTGTAAAAAATCAGGTGTTTTGGAAAATGTTTCACATTTGTGTGAGTCTATTTCTAAACTTTCCTATTTTTTTCCTATCTTGATGTCAATACCACACTGAGTTGATTAGTGAAGCTTCAATAGTAAGTCTTGAAATTCTCCAGGTTTGTTATTTTTAAAAGTTTATTTTTGGCAATTGTAGATTTTCTATGCTGCTATATTTAATGTAGAATCTAATTGTCCATTTCCATTTCCATAAAAGCATGGTGTAGTTTTGACTCAGATTATTTTGGATCTGTAGATCATTTGGGGAGAATTTACATCTTAATAGAATTATCTTTCAATCAATGAACAAGATAGATAACTTCATTTATTTAAGTTTTCTTTTATTTCTCTCAGCTATGGTTTATACTTTTCAGTATGTGGGTCTTATACTTCTTTTGTAAAATGTGTTCCTAAGTATTTTATTCATTTGATGCTATTAAAAATATGATTATTTTCTTAATTTCACTTTTGGAATTTACATTGAGAGTTTATAGATACACAGTTGGGTTTTGTGTATTGATCTTATATCTTCTAAGTTTTCTGAACTTGTTTATAGTTCCTATAGTTGTTGTTGGATTTTTAAGGATTTTCTGTAGTATACAAGATCATTTCATCTGTGAGTATAGATAGTTTCATTTCTTTTCTATCTGGAAGTCTTTCTTCTCTTTTTTATTGCACTGCCTATAACTATCAGGACAATGTTAAATAAAAGGGCTGGAAGCAGATATCCTTGTCCTTTACCTGAACTTTGAGAAAACCATCCAGTCTTTGATCATTAAGAATTAGGTTATTTTTTTGGTGTTAAGTTTTTTGAGTTCTTTGTATATCCTGGATATTAGTGCTCTATCTGACATGTGTGTGGCAAAAATTTGCTCCCAAAATATAGGCTTTCTCTTCACCTCATTGATTGTTTCTTTTGCTGAGAAGAAGCTTTTAAGTTTGAATCCATCCCATTTATTAATTCTTGATTTTATTTCTTGCACTTTTGGAGTTTTGTTAAGGAAGTCAGGGCCTAATCTGACATAATGAACATTTGGGTCCATTTTTTTATCTATTAGGCTCAGAGTCTCTGGTATAACTTCTAGGTCCTTGATCCACTTTGAGTTGATTTTTGTGCATGGTGAGAAATAGGGATTTAGTTTCATTTTGCTGCATATGGATTTCCAGTTTTCCCAGCACCATTTGTTAAAGAGGCTATCTTTTCTCCAATTATGTTTTTGGCACCTTTGTCTAGTATGAGATAACTGTATTTATGTGGGTTTGTCTCTGTGTCTTCTATTCTGTACCATTGGTCTACATGTCTATTTTGGTGCCAATACCATGCTGTTTTTATTACTATAGCTTTGTAGTATAGTTTAAGGTCTGGTATAGTGATGCCTCCTGCTTCACTCTTCTTGCTAAGGATTTCTTTGGCTATTCTGGGTCTCTTATCTTCCCAAATGAATTTCACGATTGCTTTTTCTATTTCTATAAGGAATGATGTTAAAAACAAACAACCCGGTCAATAAATGGGCTAAGGAGCTGAACAGACACTTCTCAGAAGAAGATATACAATAAATCAACAAATATATGAAAAATGTTCAACATCTCTAGTAATTAGAGAAATATAAATCAAAATTACTCTAAGATTTTTATCTCATGCCAGTCAGAATGGCAGCTATAAGAATACAAGCAATAATAAGTGTTTGCGAAGATGTGAGAGAAAAGGCACACTCATACACTGCTGGTGGGACTGCAAATTGGTGCAGCCAATATGGAAAGCAGTATAGAGATTCCTTGGAAAACTTGGAATGGAACCACCATTTGACCCAGCTATTCCACTCCTCAGTTTATACCCAAAGGACTTAAATCAGCCTACTATAGTAATGCAGCCACATCAATGTTTATAGCAGCTCAGTTCATAATAGCTAAACTGTGGAAGCAACTATATGCCCTTCAATAGATAAATGGATAAAGAAATTGTATATATATATATATATATATATATATATATATATATATTCCATTAAAAGAGAATAAAATTATGGCATTTGC
>NW_026006486.1:0-4880 GCF_001458135.2 Marmota marmota marmota
GGGTGGAGTGTAGGATGAGATGTTTAGGGTGTAGGAGGTGAGGATATAGAGTTATTAAGTCTTAGGAAGAGTGAAAGAGGAATGAAGTTGGATACTAGCAAGAGAAGAGAGAAAGTGATTTGGGGGAGACACGTAATTGGGAAGACAGCAGAGCAGACAAAAAAAAAAAACGTAAAAATCAAGAAATACAAAATGTAGAAACAGGAGATAAAAGAATATACAACACAACTGTAATATATGTTTCAGACCTCCCAGAACTCAAAGGCCTAATCCATGAGAAGTTCTTGGTTTTTACAAATGTTGGGAATGTGAGGGGGAAAGAAGACAGAGAGAGAAAAGAGAAAAAGAATTTCAAAGATAAAATGATAGTTTTTGTTGGAATTCAGTATCTTTCCTGCTTATTATGTACCATGATATAAAACAGTCTACTAGCTGCATGATGTCAGGAACATGCTGTTTAAAAGCCAATGCCAGAGACAGAGTTGGGGTTGTATGGTGTTTGCTGGTGTCTCCACCCTCAGAATGGTGAAGGTTATTAGGGTGGGAGGGTTGGTCTTGGGGGTGGCATTCTTGGAAATGGGGTGTAGCACTTGCCATTCCCCATGGGAGACTGCACCCCAAGGTTCTGGTCTGGGGCCCACCTGGAGACCTCAGAATTACTGGTCTCTAATTTAGTCTCTGAACTCTGTCTCACGTGCCCCTCCCTTTCTACTTCCCAGTTAGAAACCTCTCTCTCCAGAAGTCTTATGGGCTGTGATCTGGGGGCTGCACACCTGTCCTGGAGAGCTGTGGAGTGGATCAGGACCAGGTTTTGCAAGCTATGGACTGGCCATGTGGCCACAGGCACTGTGCTGGGTTAGTGGCTCCTGGTGACAGGGGTATTTGGGAACTATAGGTACCTTGATATTGCTTGTAGGCAATATCTGTGTCCCAAGCTGCGAGTTGCCCTAACTAATGATGGTGACAAAGGTGTCCCAAGTTGGAGGTGGCTGCTTTCAGAGATGGGGGTATCAGTTGTGTTGGGCTAGGTGGGGGCATTGAGTGACATGTTAAGATCCAGCTCTGTGGCATGCAGTGTTGTGGCTGGCAGCTGTATCCAGACCCTGTCCAGTGTCCCCAGGTGCAGGCTACCACATGTAGGGGACAATGGCAGTGGCTGCAGTGTTCCAAGATGGAGGCAACTGGGGGATCCCGACGCTGGTAATGACAGTCCACACAGGAGTGATGGGTGGGGATCCTGTGGGCCAATGGCCACTAGGATTACTGCATGGGTGAGCAGCTAGGAGTCCTGTGTGGGTGCTGATGCTGGTGGTCCTGCTTGGGCACGGTGGCTGGAGGAGCTGTGTGGGCTTTGTGGCTGGCATTCCTGCATGGGAGCAGTGGTCAGGGGTCCTCTAAGAACTCTCGGAGAAACAGTATTTCCACTGCTTCAATCTTAGGTCACAGAGCAACACAGCATGCAGTCTCCCTCTAGCCCACAATTTGGATTTTTCCCTGTTTTCTGCAATTTAAATTAACCATGTGACCAAATGTTCATGCTAATGTGACAGTTGCTAAAGCTGGGTTGTTGTTGTCAAAGTTGTGCAAATCTTTTCCAAAATATGGTTGAAGGTTACTATAATATTGTTGTGTGTGTGTTAAGAGCAAGTCCTTGGGCAGACAACTCCAAGCTGAATTATTAATATTCCATGCTTCTTTCCTTAATTGCAACTCATTTAAAATGTGAATGATATTCTACCATGAGGAAATAGCCCCCCCCCCTTTAAGACTATGTCTCATAACTTATGAAGCTAAATGTGACATTTTTAAAAGTTTGCAATGAAAAACCCCGATCTAAACAAGAGGAAGTCTGATAATCATATAGGTTTCCTGATAACACTTGTTTTTTGTTTTAAAGATGGATGGATTTTTTTCCTGATTCTGTCTTCGTCTAAATTGATAACAGGAAGTTTGCTGGCTGGGGTGTCTCTCATCTCCTGTGCCTGTTAATGTGTTTGTGGCAGACTATGGTCTTGCTCTCTTGGTTTCTGACTTGTAGAGAATAGAGGTTTGCTGAGATTTTCACCAGTATCTTTGCCTTTGTCAAAGGGGTATTGCAAATTACTGTGTTTCTTGCTGTCTCAAAGACTACAAGTCTTTCAAAATGAGGTATGAATTAGAAGTGGTTTTAAAGTGGATATTTTTAAGGTAGGAGTTCACTAAGTACTGTTAGAAGCGACAGATGAGCTCAGAACAGTAACAAAATTCAAGATCAATCAGTTGTTTATGTGCATAAGAAAACAAATAGCAAACATAAAATTAAAGAGACAGTTCTAATGACCATTATATCAAAAGCAAAATGCTTGGGAATTTTTCAAAAGATGTGAACACTTGAACATTTCACATGGGTTGTTTTTAGAAAATATAGCATCATCCCTAAGCCACCTCCTTGTTTGTGAGGACTTTAAGTTCATAGAAAGAAGACAAGACAGGAATTAAAAATCTCCCCCTGTGGTAATGACGACAGCACCTAGAGCTCACTTGTAAAATACACCTATCATCCTGGTTTTATTTTTATTTGAGATATGGTCTTGCCAAGTTAGTGAGGCTCGACTCAAAGTTGTGACACTCCAGACTCGGCTTCCCAAGCAGCTGGGGTTACATGTGTGTGTTACCACAATGCCTGCCAGGGATTGTGGGCTTTTTTGTTTTCTCTAGTTGTAAATGGACACAGTACCTTTATTTTATGTGTTTATTTTTATGTGGTGCTGAGGATGGAATGCAGGGCTTCATGTGATAGGCAGGTGCCCTACCCCTGAGCCCCAGCCCCAGGGATCACATTCTTGACTTTCATATTAAAGGTTGGCTCAGGATAATATCTAGGTTTGCAAATGAATATAATGTCCCCATTTATTTGTTGATTTTTTTTTTCTTTTAAGGAATGAACTCCATTCAATGAATTTTCCTCTTAGTACTGATTTCATAGTGTCCACAAGATTTTGATATGTTGTGTATGTGTTCTCATTTAACTCTAAGAATTTTTTAATCTCCTCCTAGATGTCTTCTGTAACACATTGTTCATTCAGTAGCATATTGTTTAGTCTCCAGGTAACGGAGAAATTTTTATTTTTATTTTGTCGATTTCCAGTTTTATTCCATTATGATCTGATAAAATGCATGGTAGTATCTTTACTTTTTTTGTGTTTGCTAAGAGTTGCTTTGTGGCACATTATATGGTGTATTTTAGAGAAGGATCCATGTGATGCTGAGAAGAAAGTGTATCCACTTGATGCATGTTGAAATATTCTATATATGTCAGTTAAGTCTAAGTTATTGATTGTGTTATTGAGCTCTATAGTTTCCTTATTCAACTTTTGTTTGAAAGATCTGTCCAGTGGTGAGAGAGGTGAGTTAAAGTCACTCAAGATCATTGTGTTGTGGTCAATTTGACTCTTGAACTTGAGAAGAGTTTGTTCGATGAACATAGCTGCACCATTGTTTGGGGCATATATATTAATGATTGTTTTGTCTTGTTGGTGTGTGGTGCCCTTGAGCAGTATGTAATGTCCATCTTTATCCCTTTTGATTAACCTTGGCTTGAAGTCTACTTTATTTCATATGAGGATGGAAACCCCTGCTTCCTTCTGCTGTCCATGTGAGTGGTGTGATTTTTCCCAACCTTTCACCTTTAGTCTGGTGTGTCTTTTCCTAGATGAGTCTCCTGTAGGAAGCATATTGTTGCATATGTTTTTTGGTTTTTTTTTTTGTTTTGTTTTAAATCCAGTCTGGTAGCCTGTGTCTTTTGGTGAGTTTAAGCCATTAACATTCAGGGTTATTATTGAGACATGGTTTGTATTTCCAGCCATATTTCTGTATTTTTGTTATTTAATCTGACTTTCTTCTTTAATTAGTTTTCCTTTAGGGTATTGCCTCTCTCTGCTGATTTTAATTGTTTTAATTTCCCCTTCATGGAATATTTTGCCAAAAATGTTTGTAGTGCCAATTTTCTAGTTATAAGTTCTTTTTACTTTTGTTTATTGTAGGAGGTTTTTATTTCATCTTCAAATCTAAAGCTTAATTTTGCTGGATACAAGATTCTTTGTTGGCACCCATTTTCTTTCAGAGCTTGATACATGTTGTTTCAGGATCTTCTAGTTTTCAGTGTCTCCATTGAGAAATCAGCAGAGATCCTAATTGGTTTCCCCCTATATGTAATCTGATTCCGTTCTCTTGTGGCTTTTAAAATTCTCTCCTTATTCTGTATGTTGGATATTTTCATTATGATGTACCTTGGTGTGGATCTGTTGTGATTTTGTACATTCGGCATCCTGAAGGCTTCTTGTATTTAATTTTCCAATTCATTCTTCATGTCGGGAAATTTTTCTGATATTTCAGTGAATAGATTGTTCATTCCTTTGGTTTGGACCTCTATGCCTTCCTCTAGCCCAATAATTTTTAAATTTGGTCTTTTCATGTTATCCCATAATTCTGGAATATTCTGCTCATGGTTTCTTACCATCTTCACTGTATGGTCAACTTTATTTTTTAAGATTATATACTTTGTCTGCATTGTCTGAGACGCTGTCTTCCAAGTGATCTATTCTGTTTGAGATGCTTCCTATTGAGTTTTTAATTTGGTTTATTGTTTCCTTCATTTCAAGGATTTCTGTTTGTTTGTTTTTTCAGAATCTCTATCTCCTTATTGAAGGAATCTTTTGCTTCCTGTATGTGCTTACATGGCTTTTTATCAAAATGATCCTTTGCTTCCTGTATTTGCTGTCTTACATCATTCTTTAGTTCTAAGAAAATTATACCCCTCCACTCCTTCTCTATCATTTCTTCTGCTGTTTTGACCATGGCTTCTAATAATGGAGCATCTTTGGGGCACATTTTCCCCTGGG
>NW_026006487.1:0-4880 GCF_001458135.2 Marmota marmota marmota
TATGGATATATATATATATATCTCCAGATATTTCTATACAGAAAGTCAAAGTCATTGAGCAAAAAACTTGAATAAAGCTGGTGTGCTATAGTAAAATAAAGAGTGATAGAAAGTGATGACTCAAAGGTAAAAAGTCCAATTTGTTTAAATGTCATAAGCTATTGAAAGAAGTTCAGTTTTATTCTGAGATGGAAAGGTTTTAGATGATTTGTGTCAGAGAAATGACATGCTCCAATATAGGTTTTCACAAGATTACCCTAGTTAGTGTTTATATAAGCGTCTGTTGGTTTAACTTTGAGTTCAAATACCATCCATGACACTTACTAGTAAAGTGACATTGGACAACTCACTTAAAGTTTATTTGCTTTAAGTTTCCTTAAATGAAAAATCAGGGTAAAAGTGGAACCTTAGTCATAATCTATTATAAGTGATTATAAATAAAGCACTTGTAACAGTTCAATATGAGTGCTTGCTTTGGTATGGTCTTTCTATTTATCTGCATATTATGAACATTTTCCAAAATAAGAAAATGGCTGCACACTAATTTGTATCCATACAACATTTTTTTTACAATATGCGTTGTTTCTGGGCATTTGGGTGAATTACAGCTTTTCAATGCAGTTACAGTGCCTAAGTATATTGTTCTGCGCACTGCGATACAGTCGAGCAGACCTGTTCCTTGTTCCTTTTTTTTTTTTTAAGAGAGAGTGAGAGAGGAGAGAGAGAGAGAGAGAGAGAGAGAGAGAGAGAGAGAGAATTTTAATATTTATTTTTTAGTTATCGGCGGATACAACATCTTTGTTTTGTATGTGGTGCTGAGGATCCAACCCGGACCGCACGCATGCCAGGCGAGCGCGCTACCGCTTGAGCCACATCCCCAGCCCTGTTCCTTGTTCCTTAAAGAAGCCATAGTTTTCTCATGGTTCGGATGATCATATAATATAAATGATTATATATAGTGTCTAAACAAGTATACTAATTAGAAGGAAAGGGAATAAAAGTGTGTATTTTTAATAACAACACTAAGACTATAGATAATTATGAGTAATGCTAGTAAGCTGGGACATGTTGTCTGGCAAATCCTGAAGCCTTTTGAATTTGTTTTTTAACTCCTTCTTGAAATGCTGTGACCACAACAATCTGTCTGCATGGCTCACCCTGTCACTTCCTCATCTCCCTGTTTAATTTTAAACTCTTCAAAGATACCCCTAAACCATTTTTAGAAAAAAAAGCTTAAACCAACCAAACCATAATTGTGCTTTATTTTTCTTTGAACATTTATTAATACCTTATACATTTTTGCGGGGTACCGAGGATTGAACTTGGGGCACTTGACCACTGAGCCTCAGCCCTATTTTGTATTTTTATTTAGAGACAGGGTCTCACTGAGTTGCTAAGCACCCTGCCATTGCTGAGGTTGGATTTGAACTCTTGATCCTCCTGTTTCAGCCTCCCAAGTCTTTGGGATTAAAGGCATGTGCCACCACGCCCGGATAATACATGATATATTTTAATTTGCTTCCTGGTTATTGTTCTGTCTTCTCCAATTAAAATATAAACCATCTGTGAATAGGAACATTGTTTTGTTCATTTAGATATTCAATAAATATTGACTAAAAACAAATATGAATTAATGAAGGAATAAAATTTTTCCCATCTCTTTGCCAGTTCATCAAATTAATTTATGCAAATGTATTAACATATTTAGTATAAAACTAACTGTAAGTTGATTCCAGTTTTAAGTAACATGGAATAGAAAAAACGATACCTTTCTCTCTTTGCAGGTGCAACTATAACAAAATACATGGCTCAGTTATTTGAGAAATCTGTAAAAGAAAGAGGTAGATGGAGGAAGCATATCAGAATTTAAAATACCACTAAACATTCAGTGAGATTACCATTTTTTAATACAGTATCTCCTGACCTAATTTCAATGCAGTTCAAAATTTGTAAGTAAACACTGAAGTAAAGGTATTTATGTAAACCTAGCTCAAAAAGTGATAAAGGGAACTTCTTTTATTATTATTATTTTTAGCTGTAGATGGACAGCATATCTTTATTTTATTTATTTTTATATGGTGTCAAGGAATGAACCCAGTGCATCACACATGCTGGGTAAGCACTCTGCCAGTGAGCTACAGCCCCAGACCAATAAAGGGAACTTCTAAGGCTTGGAGAGAGTGAAAGAGATCCTACTTATTCATTTCCTTGTTCATTTTTCTCTTATGCCCTTGCTTCAGGCAATAGTCAGCAGCAGTGATGACAGATGTCAATAGGAGTTTGCACAGCCAAAATTCTTGAGAGAATATTCTTCTAGATTCAGTGGAGCTGTAGAAAAAAAAAAAAACAGTAAAGTCAAATACTGTTACTTCTCTTTCTCTTTCTTCCCTTACTTCCTTTCTTCCTTTTCTCCTTTCCACCTCTTCAGGTAGTTGCAGAAGTGAGTGCTTTCTGATCATAAAATCAAAATGCAGAGCCCTAGGAAACTTAAAGTATTTGGGTACTGAGAAAATAGTGTAAAGAAAGAAAGTTCGGGCAATCAACCTCATAAGACCATGTATTAATTCCTGTGTTCACCCATGATCTGTCCATGCATGAATCAGATCTAAAATAGCATACTATGGCTGGAGTTGTAGCTCAGTTGTAAAGCAATTGCCTAGCATGTGAGGGGCACTGAATTCGATTCTCAGAACCATGTATACATAAAAATAAAGGTCCATCAACAAGTAAAAATAAATAAAGAATAAAAATAAATTAGTGCACTAAAGATTTTGAAAAATGAGCTCAAAGATAGGATTCTACCTGGGTCCAAGAATTGGGTGACATACACGAAGGAAAGGTCCAATTAACATTGAAAAATCCTTTATAAACAGAACTGACTTTGAAACCACAGCCATCCAAGGCAGTTTGAAACTTGTGGCCTAAACTACTATTAAAACATGAAAATGTTCCATAGGATTTGAATAAGACTCAGGAAAACAAAATGTAATATTTAAAATATAGAAAATGTAATTCAAATTACTTGGCATACAAAACCCACAAAATACCGGATTGCATGGAAAAAGAAACAGAATTTAAAAAACCTGTTAAAACTATCTGTCCAGGGCTTTAGAGCAGGTATTATATAAATACTTGAAAAAGTAATCATGAACATTCTTGAAACAAATGGTGAAATGGAAAGTGTCAGTACAGAAACAAAATATATAAAGAACGAAACTAAGTTTAGAATTAAAAATATAATAACTGAAAAAATTAATGAGTGGGACTGCGGTTGTGGCTCAGTGGTAGAGCGCTTACTGAGCATGTGTGAAGCACTGGGTTTGATTCTCAGCACCACATATAAATAAATGAGTAAAATAAAGGTCCATAAACATGTAAATTTTTTTTTAAATAATGGGTGGACTTAACAGCAGAAGGCATGTGGTAGAGGAAATTGAAAGTCAACTTGTAGGGAAATCAATAGAGCTTTTCCAGGCTGAATAACAGAGTGAAAAAAAAAAAAAAAAAACAAAATAAAAAGAGAGATTCAGAGATTTTTGGAATGCCAATAAAAGGCCATTGAAATTTCAAAAAGGGAGGAAAAAGAGTACAGTACCGAAAAAATCTCTGAAGAAATAATGGCCAAAAGAATCCTAAATTTAAAAAAAAATTGATAAACTAAGCAAGCCCCACAGAGATAAATCTTCCCCTAAAAAAGTATTTATTCACAGATATGTAATCAAATTTTTCAAAACAAAAGGCACAGAATATTTTTTAAAATTGAGAATAAATGATGCATTATATATAAATAGGAATGATGATATGAATGACATGTTTATTTATCAGAATCCAAGGACAAAAGGAAACAGAAAATACATATTTTAAAAAATATCTTTGCTTTATTTATTTATTTATGTGGTGCAGTGGATCAAACCCAGTGCCTCACACATGCAAGGCAAGCACTCTACCACTGAGCAACAACCCCAGCCCTAGCAAAATATTTTTAAGCTAATGAAAACAAATACTGTTGACTCAAAATTCTATATCCGTGGGAAACTAAATTTAAGAATAATGGTAAGATAAAACTGTCTCAAATGAAGAAAACCTAATAGAATTTGTTATTAGCAGAACTGCATTAAGAGAATTACTAGTGGAAATTAAGATAGTTCTTTGAACAGCAAAAAATTTATTCCAAAAGGAAACCTGGTATATCAGAAATGAAGGAAGAGCAGCAGAAATGGCACATATCTTGTTAAATATTATAGATCATTATTATCATCTTGGTTTTTAAAAAATGTTTTCCACTAAAATAAAAAATTATAACTGTCCAATGGTATTATCAGGATGTACAAAAGAACATCTAAGACTACAGTTACATAAAAGGAGAGTACAAAGGAAACTACATGATATTAAGGTTTCTGTAGTCCAATTGAAGAGGCAAAATATTGATTCAAATTAGAGAGCACAAAAGGTAATCCCTAAAACAGACACTTAAATCTCTATAAAGATATATATAGAGAAACATACTGGATAAATAAAAAAAATAGTATCAAAATTATTCAAATAAATCAAAAGGAGGAAAACAAAAGGAAATTAGGAAAATAAAAAAGTGAACAAATACAAAAGTAATAATAAAATGCTTAAACTATTTTAAAACATATCAATATTCATATTAAGATAAAATAACCTGCCAGGTGAGGTGGAGCATGCCTGCAATTCTAGGGGCGTGGGAGATTGAGACAGGAGGATCTTGAGTTCAAAACAGCCTCAGCAATGGGGACGCACTTAGCAATTCAGAGACCCTATCTCTAAATAAAATCCAAATTAGGACTGCTGATGTGGCTCAGTGGTTGAGTGCCCCTGACTTCAATCCCTGGTATCCTCGCACCAAAAAAAAAAAA
>NW_026006488.1:0-4880 GCF_001458135.2 Marmota marmota marmota
TACTTTCTAGCTCTAAACATCACTCTAACCCTAAACCTAACCCTAACATTAAACCTAGCGCTAAAACCCTAAAACTAGCCCTAATTGTAAACCTAGTACTTACATTAGCTGTAATCCTAAGCCTAGCCATAACATAACCCAAAACCTAGCCCTAATCAGAGCCCTAACCCTAGATTTAAGCCTAACATAACCCTAACACTAGCCCTAATTGTAACCATAACTTTAGCCTTAAATTGATCTCTAACTCTATCCATTACCATAACCTTAACCCTAACCATAATGATAACCCTAGTCATAAACCTAACCCTATCACAAATCCTAACCCTTCCATTACCCTAAACCTAACTTGAATCCTAAACCTAACCCCATAATTACCCTAACCCTAATCCTAAAACTAATTCAAGCCCAATCTTGAAACATTAACCTATCCCAAACCATAACCCAGACCTTGGCCCTAATAATACCCCTGGCTCTAAACTTGACCATAACCAAACACCTAACCCTTAGCCTAGACGCAGCCATAACCTAATTCTAAAACTATCTTTAACCATAATTCTGGACCTGAAATTACCCCTAGCCCTAATACTAGCCTGAACCCTAAAAACACACCTAGCCCTCATCCTGTCCTAAACCTAGCCTTAATCATAACCCTGTCTCTAGCCCTACACCTAACCCTAATTCTAACCCTCACCCTACCTCTAAACCTAGCTATAATGTCATCCCTTACCCTAAATTTAAACGTAACCGTAACTCTAACCCTAGGCTTAAGCTAAACACAAAACCTAGCCCTAATCCTAGCCCTAATTTAGTCTATCTCTAACCGTATTCTAACCCTAGCCCTAAGACTAACTCTAAATCTTGCCCTAGCCCTGTACCTAGTTCTATCCCTATCTGTTACCGTAAACCTAGCACTAGCCCTAACACTTGCCCTAAATTTTGATCCCAGCCCTAACCCTAACTCTAACACTAGCACTAAGCCTAATGATAATTGTAAAACTAGCCCTAACCCTAATCCTAGCAGTGAACCAAAACTGAATGATAGCCCTAACCCTAAACTTTAACTTAAACCAAACACTAACACTACACCTAGACCTAAACCTAGCCTTAATTTGAGTCTTAAACTTCACCTTAAAACTAATCCTGACCCTGACTCATATCCTAACACTCACCCTAGCTCTAAACACCACCCTAAACTCATACTGAACACTAACATTATCAATAGCCCTAATTTGAGTCTTAACCTTAACCTAAAACTAACCTTGACCCTGACTCCTGTCCTAACAAGAAAAGTAGCTATTAATATTACCCTAACCTTAAACCTAACCCTAGCACTCAACCTACCCCTAACCCTAACCCTAAAACTAACCCTAATAATAACCCTAGTTCTTACATTAGCCATTGCCTTAATCCTAGCCCTAACCCTAACAAAAAACTAGTCCTAAGCTAAGCACTATACCTAGCTTTAACTCTAACTCTAACCCTAACCATAGCCCTAATCCTAGATCTAAATCAATCCCTTACACTAAGTGAAACCCTAAACCTAAGAGTAACCCTAGACCTATCCCTAGTCCTTCGACTAACCAAAACCCTAATCCTATTAATAGTCCTAACCCTAGCCTTCATTTTAGCTCTAACACTATCCCAAAACCTAACCCTAATCCTGACCCTTATTCTGACCCTAACACTAAACCTAGGTCTAACTCTAACCCCAAGCCTAACCCAAAATTTTCCATAATCCTATCCTTAGAACTAACTCTGAACCTAACCCTCAGCCTAGCCCTAATCATAGCTAAGAACTTAAACCTTATGCTAAACATAACCCTAAACCTAATTGTAGTTCTAACCCTCAGCTTAACCCTAACAAAAGACTTAATCCTAACTATAACCCTAGCCCTAAACTTAACTCTAACTGTATCCATTACCCTAAAAATAACCCTTACCACTATGCTAACCCTAGGCTTATCCCTAACCCTATCACTTTCCCCAAACCTATCAATTACCCTAAACTTACCCTGAACCCTAAACCTAACACAATCATTACACTAACCCTAATCCTAATGCCTATTCAAGCCTTAACCTAACATCAAACCTAAACCAAACCCTAACACTGACCCGTGACCCTTATAATTCCCTTAGCTCTAAACCTGACTCTTACCCTACCTAACACTTACACTAGACTTAGCCATAAACCTAACCCTAAAACTATTCCTAACCTTAAACCTAGACCTGATATTAACCCTAGCCTTAATCCTAGACCTAACCATAACAAAACACTAGCCCTTATACTAGCCCTAAACATAGCCTTAATTTTATCCCTAACCCAATCCCTAGGCTTAAAGATAACACTAACCCTAGCCCTAATCTTAGCCCTAATTTAACCCTATCCCTAACCCTAATCCTAACTCTAGCCCAAAGACTAACTCTAACTCTCACCCTAACCCTAAACATAGTTCTAACTGTATCCCTTACTAGAATCCTAATCCTAGCCTTAACGCTTGGTGTAGCCTAGCTCTATTCATACCCCTGGTCATTACCCTAGATCTAACCCTAACTCTAAATCTAACCCTAACCCTAATCCTAAACCTAAACATAACATTAGCCCTAAGACTAATGCTCATCCTAAAACTAGCTCTAACCCTAGCTCTAGCCCTAAAACAAACCCTAACGCTACATTTAGCCCTAAACATATCCCTAATTCTAGTCCTAACCCTAACCTGAAAAGTAACCCTTACCCTGACTCTGACCCTAACACTAACCATGGCTCTAAACTTCATCATCACTGTAAACCTCAAACTAACACTAGACCTAGCTCTAACCCTAACCCTATAACTATAACCCTACTTCATACATTAGCCATAGCCTTAACCCTAGCCCTAACCTAACCCAAAACCTAGCCTTAATCCAAGTCCAAAACATAGCTTTAACCCTAAACTTACACCTAACCCTAACCAAAAACTAGCCCTAATCCTATAAATAACCCTAGCCCTAACCTTAGGTCTAAACTTATCCATTACCCGAACAATAACCCCAACCCTTAAGCTAACCCTAGGCCTAACCCTAACTTATCCATTACACTAAACCAAAACTAAACCCTAAAACTAACCCTGTTACTAACCTAAACCTGAACCCTAACCTAACCCAAACCCTAACCCTGAACCTGACCCTAAAATTAACCCTAGATATAAACCTGAATCTTGCCCTAAACCAATCCTTACACTGGACCAAGCCATAAACCTAACACTAAATCTAGCCCTAACTATAATCCTAGACCTGTCATTAGACCTAGCCCTAATACTATCCCTAACCCTAACACAAACCCTAAACCTCAACCTAGCCATAAACCTAGCCTTAATCATAACCTTAACCCTAACTCTAGCTCTAACCCTAATACTAACCCTTGCCCTAGCCCTAAACCTAGCCAAAACCACATCCCTTACCCTAAACATAACCTTAACTCTAACCCTAACCCTTGTCATCACAATTGCCCTATCCTTAGCCCTAGTTTAACACTAGATCAAAACCTAACTTTAAATTTAACTCTAACTCGATGCCTAAGCCTAAAACTAGCCCTAACACTAACCCTAGCCGTAATTTAGCCCTATCCCTAACCCTAACCCCAACCCTAGCCCTAAGAATAACTCTAACTCTCACCCTGGCCCTATCACTCGTTCTAATCCTATCCCTTCCCATAAACCTAACCCTATCGCAAATCCTAGTCCTAACCCTTGCCCTATCCTTAGCCCTAGCACTGACCTTAGATAAAAACCTAACTCTAAATCTAACCCTAAACCGAAGCCTAAGCCTCGTTCTAAGACTAGCCTTAACACTAACACTAATCCTAAAATTTGCCCTAACCCTAACCCTAGCCCTAAAACAAAATGGAGCCAAATCTCTAATCCTAACACTTAATTAAACCAAGCCCTAAACCTACACCTAGCCCTAACCGAGCCCTACTTCGAGTTTTAAGCCAAACCCTAAAACTAACCCTGACCCTTACTCTGACCTTAACACTAATCCTAAAACTTGCCCTATCCCTAGCCCTAGAATTAACCAAAACCAAACCATAACCCTCATCCTAACCCTTAACCTAAATCAAACCCTAACCCTACAACTAGCCCTAAAACTAAACCTGAAACTAACCCTGACCCTGACACTGACCATAACACTAATCTTAGCTCTAAAAATCACCCTAACTTTAAATTAACCCTAACACTATATCTAACCTTAACCTAACCCTAAACATAGCCTTAACCATAATGCTAGTTTGTGCATTAGTCATTGTCCTAACCATAGCCCTAACCCTAACACAAATTCTACCCCTAATCTGAGCCCTAACCCTAGGTTTAACCCTAATACTAGCCCTAACCCTAACCCTAACACTAGCCCTAACCCTAACTCTAACCCCATTCCTTACACTAATCAAACCCTAACCCAAATGCTAACCCTAGCTCTAATCCTAATCCTTAGCTTAACTTAAACTCTAACCATATTACGAGTGAACCCTAGCCCTCATTCTACCTCTAAACCTAACCCTGACCCTCATCTGACCCTAACAGTAACCCTGGGTCTAAACCTGACCCTAAACCTAAACCAAATCCTAACACTAGACTTACTGGTGACCCTATACATATACCTAAGCTTAACAATAGAACTAGACCAAAAGCTCATCCTAAATATAGCTATAACTCTAGCCCTAGACTTAAACAAAAACCTAGCACTAGCCCTAACAATAACTTTTAACCTAAACCAAACACTTAACCTACCCCTAGACCTAAACCTAATGCTCATTCTGGCTCTAACCCTAACCCTAACCCTATCCCCAATACTGACCCTGATTCTAACAGTGAACCTAGCTTTAAACCTGAGACTAACCCAAAACC
>NW_026006489.1:0-4880 GCF_001458135.2 Marmota marmota marmota
TTTTTTAAGTGGACACAACATCTTATTTTATTGGTATGTGGTGCTGAGGATCGAACCCAGTGCCCCACGCATGCCAGGCGAGTACGCTACTTCTTGTGCCACATCCCCAGCCCCTAAACTTAGCTTTAACACTAAATGTAAACCTAACCCTAACCCAAACAAAATCCCTAATCCTATACATGACCTTATCCCTAATCTTAGGTCTAACCCTATTCATTACCCTAATGATAACCCAACACTTATGCTAATCCTAGGCCTAACCCTAACCCTAACCCTATCCATTACACTAAACCACACCTAAACCCTAAACCTAACACTTTCATTACCTTAACCCTAAACCTAATGATAAGTTTCAAGCCCTAAAACTAAACCATAACCTAACCCAAACCCTCACCTTAATCCTGGCACTAATAATAACCCTAGATCTAAAACTGACCCTTAGTATAAACCTAACCCCTACACTGGACCAAGCCATAAAACTAACACTAAATGTATCCCTAACTGTAACCCTAGTCATGACATTAGCCCTAGCCCTAATACTAACCCTAACCCTAACACAAACATTAGTCCTCATCCAAGCCCTAAACCTAGATTTAATCATAACCCTAAACTTAACCCTAACCCTAATACTAACACTTGCCCTATCCCTCAATCTAGGTATAACCCAATACCTTACCCTAAATGTAACCCTAACTATAACCCTAACCCAAGGTCTAAACCTAATACTAACACTAGCCCTAATTTAGCCCTATCCCTAACACTAACCCTAACCCTAGCCCTAAGACTAACTTTGACTCTCATACTAGCTCTATCACTTGTTCTAATCCTATCCCTTACCATAAACCTATACCTAACCCAAACCATAGTCCTAACCCTTGCCCTATCCTTAGCCCTAACCCTAAGCATAGATCAAAACCTAACTCTAAATCTAACCCTAACCCGAAGCCTAAGCCTAACTATTATATACGCATTTATATTTAGATTCTGTGTCTACAGATATGGCTTCAATTATTAATTAGAATATAGTAATTAGTTTCATAAAAGGCATACCATTTGTGGTGGTGTATAGAGAACTGAGGGTCATGGGTAGGATGCTTTGTTAAGGGGGAAATGAATTAGTGTATGTGACCAATCTAACTTAGCAACTTTGGAGGAGAACTCTAATGAATAGACAGGGGGAATATATTGAAGAAGGTATAAATTCAAACTCCTTATCTGTACTCTTAAAATTACCCTATGTATAAGTAGTAAAAGTTAGGAGGCTGAAAGTGGGATAGAGGGAGAAAGAAAAAATAACAAGGAAAGAAAGATAGAGTGGGAGAAAGAAAATAAGAGCAAATAAAGAGGTGGTGAGCTGGGGCCTCTGCAATTCCTCTATATTGTACTATTCTAGTGATTCAGTTCTTAAAGTCCAATTTCAAGGAAAGTTCTTGGTTTCACATATGTTGTGGTTGTGAGGACCAGAGGGGGAAGTGAAGAGGAGAATAGATGAGAAGAGCAAGAAAATAAAAGTAAGAAAGAAAAAATAGTCTCTCAGAATTCTGTTTTCTTTTCTTGCAGTAGGTGGATTGTCTATTCCTAGCTTGCGTCTCTGTGCTTAGGGTGGTGGAGGTTGACAGGGTGAGAGGGCCTGAGCTTCTACCTGGAGCCTCCCTACTCTTAGTCTCTGAATTGGAAACCAGGTGCCTGTACAGATGCTATTCCACATTGATAGCTACAACCGCCAAAAGCTTGTGAGAAAAATCTTGAGTTATTACAGCTAGAGGTAGGGGAGTAGGAAACCGGTTGGAAACCTGATAAGCTGCAGAACCCAGCTGTTAGCCAAACCCACCAATAGATGGCTAGTAAGGTTTTGAGAGATGGATTACATCTATTACCCATGTATGGTGTTTGGTGAGGTGGGTGGTTCTGGAGTGACCTGTGCTGTGTCCAGAGCTCGGTCTGATGACCCACAAGCAAAGCCTCTGTGTTCTGTGCTACCTTTCATCTGCACAGAGAGGACCCGTGTGGCTGAGACTTCTCTGTGCCCAGAGAAACTGCGGAGCTGAGCCTTCCATCTGTGCTGAGAGCACCTATGTGGCCCTATTTTTTTTTTCAAATTTCTATCATACTGGGCAGGATTCATCTTTTACATAGCCTTACTATGCTCCACAGGTTTGAACCTTGTCGTTTCAATGGTTCGCTGTCAGTAACAGTTTGTATTTTAAGGCTTCCCTTCATCATGGCTTATTGATGTGAATGAAAATTGAGCTAGAAATCAACCAGGGTTGGCAGGAGGTGCTTGAAACTCCACAAAATCTATTCTCAGTGGGCACTTCCTGGTTTCTCTCTTTTGAAGGTAGGCCAAAGATGAAGCACACAAAACCAACAGTATCTGAGAGCCCTTAAGGAGAAAACAGAGAAAGATGTATGTACTGAAATAAGTCTCTCAACAATTTGTTCAGATTTCTTTGATACTGTGCAGTATTCATCTTTTAGCTTGCTCCACTAGGCTCCCCATGGTTGGCACTTCTAGGATCAATGGTTCTCTAAACAGGTAAGTTTTAGTGTTAGGGTTAGGGTTAGGGCTAGCTTTAGACCTAGTGTTAGGATTAGAGTTAGTTTTGTTCAAATTTTTTTTATACTGAAAAGATTTATCTTTTACATAGCCTTACTATGGGCCCCAGATTTGGGCCTTCTCATCTAAATGGTTCGCTGTTGGGAATAATTTGTTTTTAATGTCTCACTTCATTTTGACCTATATGGGTAAATGAAAATGCAGCTGGAAATCAGAGGGTTGGTGCTAGCTGGTTGAAACTTCACATAATTTATCAGTTTTCTGTGGGAACTCTCTGATTTCTTCCTTGTCAAAGTAACCATAAGCTGAAGTATGCAAAACAACTTTATCCAAGAGCACTTTAGGAGAAAACAGGGCAATATGCATGTACTGAAATACCTCCCCAGATTATTTGGTCATATTTCATTGATACTGTGCAGGATTCAACTGTAAGCTCTCCCACTAGTCTCCCCAAGTTTAAGTTTTTATAATGAAAGGTTTTCTTAAGAGGTTAGGCTTAGTGTTAGGTTAGAGTTAGGGCAAGTGTTAGAACACTAGTGTTAGGGATAGAGTTAGTTTTTTTTTTTTTTTCAACTTTTGGATATTGGGCAGAATTTATCCGTTTCCTATTCTTAGTATGATCTCCCTGCTTGGGTCTCCTAGTAAAAGGGTTTGTTCTCAGAAGCAGTTTTAATTTTCATGTTTCACTGAGTTTTACCATATAAGGGTGAATGGAAATGGAGATGGAACTCAAACAGGGTTTGTGCTAGCTGCTTGAAACTTCACCCACTCAATCAGTTCTCAGTGCACATTCTCTCATTTGTTTCTTGTGGTAGTAGCCCAAATCTGAATTAGAAAGAAACAGCTTTATCTGTGAGCACTTTAAGAGCAAGCTTCATTTTTTTTGCATGAATTACTTTGATATTGTACAGGAGTCATCCTTTTACTACTCTTAGTAGGATGCCAAGTTTAGGTTTTCAAAAATTTCCAAATCACTGTCAGGAACAGTTTGAATTTTTAGTTTTCACTTTATTATGGCCTTCAGATGTGAATAAAAATGGAGTTGTACATCAAACAGTGTTAGTACTAGTTTCTTAATACTTTACACACTCTATCAGCTCTCTGTGAGCACTCTCTGGTTGTTCCTTGTGAAAGTATCTTAAACTGAAGCATGAGAAAATAATTTATCCAAGAATAAATTAGGAGAAAACAAGGAAATATGCACATACTGAAACACCTCCCCCAATTATTTGGTCAGATTTCTTTGATACTGCATAGGATTCATCTGTTAGCTTGCCCCAATGGGCTCCTTTATTTGGGCACTACTAGGATCAATTGTTTTCTAAATAGGTTAGGTTAGATTTAGTATTAGGTTAGGGCAAGGGTTACAGCTAATGTTTTGTTAGATTTAGTTTTGTTCAAATTTATTTGATACTGGGCAGGATTCAACTTTTACCTAGCCTGACTATATTCTTTAAGTTTGGGCCTCTTGGTTCAAGGGTTTGCTCTCCTGAAGAGTTTGTATTTTAAGTTTTCATTTCCTTTTGACCTATGCGTATAAATGGAAATGGATCTGGAAATCCAACAGGGTTGGTGCTACCTACATGAAATCTCACACACTCAATCAGTTTTCTATGGGCATTCTCTGGTTTATTCCTTGTAAAAGTAACCCTAAGCTGAAGCATGCAAAACAACTTTATGTGAGTGCACTTTAGGAGAAAACAGGGAAATATGCATGTACTGAACTACCTCCCCAATTATTTGGTCATATTTCTTTGACACTGTGAAAGATTTATCTGTTAGCCTACCCAACTTGGCTCCTCCAGTGTGGGACTTCTAGAATCAAAGGGACTCTAAACAGGTTAAGGTTAGTGTTAGGGTTAGTGTTAGGACTAGGATTAGACCTAGTGTTAAGGTAAGAGTTAGTTTTGTTTTCAAATTTCTATGATACTGTGCAGGATTCATCTTTTTCCTATTTTGACTATACTCCAAATATTTGGGCCTCCTACATAAAGGGTTTGCCTTCAGGAACAGTTTCAATTTTCATGTTTCTCTTCCTTTTGCCTTATAGGGGTGAATAGAAATGAAGCTGGAAATTGAACAGGCTTTGGGCTAGCTGCGTGAAACTTCACACACTCCATCAATTTTCAGTGAGCGTAATCTGGTGTTTACCATGGAAGTAGCCCTAAGATGAAGTAGAAAGTAACAGCTTTATTTCTGAGTGCTTTAGGAGCAAGCAGAATACCCATGTACTGAAAGAGCTTCAAATTATTTTGGTTGGATTAATTTGATACTGTACAGAATTCATCCATGACCTATTCTTAGTAGGCTCCCCAAGTTTGGG